>NW_025334318.1:300000-460815 GCF_014858855.1 Bufo gargarizans
CTACTATGGCAACCAGGAGTTTAATAGCGTCCTGGCTGTCATAGTAACACTGAAAGCATTTTGAAGACGGATCCGTCTTCAAATGCTTTCAGTACACTTGCGTTTTTCCGGATCCGGCGTGTACCTCCGGCAAGTGGAGTACACGCCGGATCCGGACAACGCAAGTGTGAAAGAGGCCTTATAGATAGGGAACCTATCAGAAAAAAAAAAAACATGCTGACCATTTTGGAGTTTTTGGGGTTGTTGTATACAATTTTGTCTCCCACAGTGAGCCACTTGCAAATGACATAGTGGTGCCCTAGCAGAACATAAACCAACTAAAAATATAGATGGCTAACTGTACATTTTTACAATATGTAGTGTTTTACAAAATGTAGTGTTAAAATCTAAGAATAAAAAAAGGTAAATATAGTTAAATAAGAAAAAATTAAGATATTATTAGAGCACCAATAATTTAACAAAACTACAGAATTTAAGTGGAGTTAGCAACTTACCTGTTTGTTTCAAAAACCTCAAAGCCATAGATGTCCAAAAGTCCAATTACAGCTTTCTTTGGTGGTTCCTGTTAATTTCAATTTCATAGTAAGTATTATCACAATGTCATAGAAGATGTCCAACATAAAAGTTGCATGTAATTTATACCAGAGTTGTGTTAAAGAGGACCTTTCACCTTGAAAAACATTGTGAACTAAGTATCCTGGCATATACAGCGGCTCCCAGGGATCTCACTGCACTTACTATTATCCCTGGGCACCGCTCCGTTCTCCTGTTATGCCCTCCGGTATCTTCGCTCAGTAAGTTATAGTAGGCGGAGACTTAGGACTCTAGGTTATAGTAGGCGGAGTTTGCCCTTGTTCTGCTGGGCGTCTCCTCCTCCTAGGCTGTAGCGCTGGCCAATCGCAGCGCAGAGCTCACAGCCTGGGAGAAAAAAAACTCTCAGACTGTGAGCTGTGCGCTGCGATCGGCCAGCGCTACAGCCTAGGAGGAGGAGACGCCCAGCAGAACAAGGGCAGACACCGCCTACTATAACTTACTGAACGAAGATACCGGAGGACATAACAGGAGAACGGAGCGCGTCCAGGGATAATAGTAAGTGCAGTGAGATCCCTGGGTGCCGCTGTATATGCCAGGATACTTAGTTCACAATGTCTTTTAAGGTGAAAGGTCCTCTAAATATACAACCACATTCAAATATGAATAAGACAAGGATAAATCACCACATCACCACTTGGCCACTTCTAATTTATTGACATATTTTCTACATGACTGATACAGGAATATTTAAAATATATTATCTCTATTTTAGTGTTTCATGGTCACACAAATTCACCCAGTGCTCAGGAACAAAGTATTTTACGAGAAATCGAGAGTTATACCTTGTTTCTTCCTTTTCCAGAATGAAGGCAGCAGACATTAGTTAAAGAGGAGGGGAGGTATGTGAATACGTTATTGGTTTCAGAATTAAGGTGGACTGTCCATTCCTTGTTTTGGAGTATTACAATTGGATTGCACTAGGTTGAGCTCGCGGACGGGTCGGGGGGGGGGCGTGGGGTTCTGGGTATCAGCGACTGCAGCCAAGAAAGGAAGGGGGGTGGGGAGAGGGGGAAAAAAAGGGGGGGTTGGATTAAATATAACAGGTTAGAATTTACAGATCTGGACTTAATGTTATTGTGCATTATTGTGTTAGGATTGTATTAACATTTATTATATATGTCTGTAAGTGTCCCTTTTTTTTCCGTTTTGTAACTACTTGGAAGAAAATAAAAAATAATAAAAATAAAAAAGAGCAGAATGTTAAATGTGATTGGTAAATGTCGTAACTTTAAACATGGCGCCTGTTCAAGAGGCGAGCAGGTGCCATAACCACCGGTTTTCTGCTGTTTTACACAGCAGACACCCAGGGCTACTGTCTGCAATCAGCAATATTTAACGGATCAGATGCCGTGGTTAGTTGAGACCACAGCATCTAAGGTGGTTTTCCATAGGAGCGATGCGCTGAGATTGGGAAAGCTGTTCATTGGTGATGATAGGCTAGAGCCTCTGCGAGTTATATTCCTATGGAGGTCTGCAGGTGGCACTGCTACATTAGAATATACTGCATAAATCAGAGTAGTCTATGGGAGAAGTGATCTAATGATACATGTTCAGGTCCCTTAGAGGGGCTTAAAAATTTTAAAAAGTCATTTCTTTTCCACATAACAAAAATAAACTATAGAAATAAATAATGCACTGATACATCCCAAAAAACTTGAACAATTCAAATATATAAGTGTTTATCCCATACCGTGAATGTCATAACAAAAAAATAAAAATGGCAATTTTGCAATTTTTTTTCTTCGCTTTTTCTATCCCAAAAATTGAATGAAAAGTTGTTAACAAGATCATACACACCCCAAAATGATATTATATTATGAAAACTACAGACTGCCCTTCAAAACAAAATGAGCTCTAACACAGCTCCTTAGACATAAATATAAAAAAGTTATGGGGGTCAGAATATGGCTATGAAAAGAAAAAGCAATTCAATTTAAATTATTTTTTTATTTTTTTAAGCACAGGAAAAACAATACAAATGTGGTATCGCTGTAATTAGACTGACCCAGAGAGTTAAAGGGATTCTGTCACCTCCCCTCAGCCAAAAAACGATTTAAAAGCAGCCATGCAGCACAGCTTACCTGGATTAAGCTGTGCTCTTTTATCTTGAAATCCGTCCAGCAGTTACTGCAAAAAACGACTTTGATCGATATGTAAATGTGTCCTGAAGGTGCCCAGAGGGGCGTTTTTTTTTCTTCTTAGTGAGCCCAGTACCGCCCCTCTTTCAGTGCCCAGCCCGCCTTCCTTGTACTTTCTAACCGCCGCCCCCAGCCTGCCACAGCCTCCCCTCCCTCTCCTCCCCCTCCCTCACGCCGAACGAAGTCTCGCACAGGCGCAGTACCCACTGAGGGCTGCGCCTGTGTGATCATCAGGAGACTGAGGGCGGCAGCTTCATCTTCGTCACTGGGTATGCGCCGAGCCCAGTGACGTCCGATGTTAGCTCTTTCCCTCAGTCAGCCTGGTAGGAAGCGCAGAGGATTGCCGATCGGCTGCTGCACCCTGCGCTTTCTCCAGTCTGCCTGCCACAGTGAAGACGGCCAGCGATTTCTTTCCCCACCCTCCCTTCAGGAAAGAAATAACTATTTGTTTTTGCTCAGTGAAAATGTATAAATTCAGTAAAGCTTTACTTAATATAATAATACCTAATTCGCCCCAACAAATACTTATTTCTTTCCTGAAGGGAGGGTGGGGAAAGAAATCGCTGGCCGCCTTCAGGACACATTTACATATCGATCAAAGTCGTTTTTTGCAGTAACTGCTGGACGGATTTCAAGATAAAAGAGCACAGCTTAATCCAGGTAAGCTGTGCTGCATGGCTGCTTTTAAATCGTTTTTTGGCTGAGGGGAGGTGACAGAATCCCTTTAAGGGCGCAGCTCAGGTTTACCACATAGAGAACGCAGTAAAAACAAAACCCATAAAACTGTGGTGGAATTACATATTTTTTCCAATTCCACCCCAGTTGGAATTTTTTCTAGCTTCCCACTACATCTTATGCAATATTAAATGGTGCCTTTAGAAAGTACAATATCTCCTTCAAAAACAGGCCCTCATATGGCTATGTGAAAAGGAACATAAAAACATTATGGCTCCAGGAGTCTACAATAAAGTCAAACTGGGTATTGCCAGTTGGGAGTGTGTCCCTGCACAGTCTGACACTATCCATTAGTGCTGCCAGTGTCAAATTGTGCAAGGAAACCCTCCAACTGTAAATGCCCAGTCGGACTCCATTGCAGACTTCCAGCAATTAATTCATATACTCCTAGGAGGAATAATAAAGGAATGGCACATCACAGAGCCGTAACAATAGATGCTCCAAAATTGCTATTGCATGGGGAATGCAAGTAGTTACTAAAACAGACATGTCAGGAGAGGTGACAGCTCCTCTATAGGGCTATGACATATTTTTCTGTTGGCCCCGAACAGAATCAGAATACGCACTGGATTTCTGCATGAAATTTCCATCATGTGGACCCTTATTCCACAACAAAACCACAAGGTATACATAGAAAGATGTTCATATGTTACATGCAGATTCTGAGGCAAGTTTTGCCATGGTTTGCCCACTGATTTTGTTCCTTGCATCCTAGGTTGAAATTGAAATCCACTGTGAAAATCTGTGGCAAGTCTGTGACATAACAGGCATACTGTGTAGAGTTGAGCGAACACCTGGATGTTCGGGTTCAAGAAGTTCGGCCGAACTTCCCAGAAATGTTCAGGTTCGGGATCCGAACCCGACCCGAACTTCGTTCCGAACCCGAACCCCATTGAAGTCAATGGGGACCCGAACTTTAAACACTAAAAAGGCTGTAAAACAGCCCAGGAAAGGGCTAGAGGGCTGCAAAAGGCAGCAACATGTAGGTAAATCCCCTGCAAACAAATGGATAGTGAAATAAATAAAAATAAAAATAAAATAAATAAAAATTAACCAATATCAATTGGAGAGAGGTCCCATAGCAGAGAATCTGGCTTCACGTCACCCACCACTGTAACAGTCCATTGTCATATATTTAGGCCCCGGCACCAAGGCAGAGGAGAGAGGTCCCATAACAGAGAATCTGGCTTCATGTCAGCAGAGAATCAGTCTTCATATCATAGCAGAGAATCATGCTTCACGTCACCCAACACTGGAACAGTCCATTGTCAGATATTTAGGCCCAGGCAGAGGAGAGAGGTCCCGTAACAGAGAATCTGGCTTCATGTCAGCAGAGAATTAGTCTTCATATCATAGCAGAGAATCATGCTTCACGTCACCCAACACTGGAACAGTCCATTGTCAGATATTTAGGCCCAGGCACCCAGGCAGAGGAGAGAGGTCCTGTAACAGAGAATCTGGCTTCATGTCAGCAGAGAATCAGTCTTCATGTCATAGCAGAGAATCATGCTTCACGTCACCCAATACTGGAACAGTCCATTGTCAGATATTTAGGCCCAGGCAGTGGCACCCAGGCAGAGGAGAGAGGTCCCGTAACAGAGAATCTGGCTTCATGTCAGCAGAGAATCAGTCTTCATATCATAGCAGAGAATCATGCTTCACGTCACCCAACACTGGAACAGTCCATTGTCATATATTTAGGCCCCAGCACCCAGACAGAGGAGAGGTTCATTCAACTTTGGGTTGCCCCGCAATATAATGGTAAAATGAAAATAAAAATAGGATTGAATGAGGAAGTGCCCTGGAGTACAATAATATATGGTTAAGGGGAGGTAGTTAATGTCTAATATGCACAAGGGATGGACAGGTCCTGTGGGATCCATGCCTGGTTCATTTTTATGAACGTCAGCTTGTCCACATTGGCTGTAGACAGGCGGCTGCGTTTGTCTGTAATGACGCCTCCTGCCGTGCTGAATACACGTTCAGACAAAACGCTGGCCGTCGGGCAGGCCAGCACCTCCAAGGCTTAAAAGGCTAGCTCTGGCCACGTGGACAATTTAGAGACCCAGAAGTTGAATGGGGCCGAACCATCAGTCAGTACGTGGAGGGGTGTGCACACGTACTGTTCCACCATGTTAGTGAAATGTTGCCTCCTGCTAACACGTTGCGTATCAGGTGGTGGTGCAGTTAGCTGTGGCGTGTTGACAAAACTTTTCCACATCTCTGCCATGCTAACCCTGCGCTCAGAGGAGCTGGCCGTGACACAGCTGCCTTGGCGACCTCTTGCTCCTCCTCTGCCTTGGCCTTGGGCTTCCACTTGTTCCCCTGTGACATTTGGGAATGCTCTCAGTAGCGCGTCTACCAACGTGCGCTTGTACTCGCGCATCTTCCTATCACGCTCCAGTGCAGGAAGTAAGGTGGGCACATTGTCTTTGTAGCGTGGATCCAGCAGGGTGGCAACCCAGTAGTCCGCACACGTTAAAATGTGGGCAACTCTGCTGTCGTTGCGCAGGCACTGCAGCATGTAGTCGCTCATGTGTGCCAGGCTACCCAGAGGTAAGGACAAGCTGTCCTCTGTGGGAGGCGTATAGTCATCGTCCTGCGTTTCCCCCCAGCCACGCACCAGTGATGGACCCGAGCTGCGTTGGGTGCCACCCCGCTGTGACCATGCTTCATCCTCATCCTCATCCTCCTCCACCTCCTCCTCCTCATCCTCGTCCTCCTCGTCCTCCAGTAGTGGGCCCTGGCTGGCCACATTTGTACCTGGCCTCTGCTGTTGCAAAAAACCTCCCTCTGAGTCACTTCTAAGAGACTGGCCTGAAAGTGCTAAAAATTACCCCTCTTCCTCCTCCTCCTCCTGGGCAACCTCCTCTTCCATCATCGCCCTAAGTGTTTTCTCAAGGAGACATAGAAGTGGTATTGTAACGCTGATAACGGCGCCATCGCCACTGGCCATGTTGGTGGAGTACTCGAAACAGCCCAACAGGGCACACAGGTCTCGCATGGAGGCCCAGTCATTGGTGGTGAAGTGGTGCTGTTCCGCAGTGCGACTGACCCATGCGTGCTGCAGCTGAAACTCCACTATGGCCTGCTGCTGCTCGCACAGTCTGTCCAGCATGTGCAAGGTGGAGTTCCACCTGGTGGGCACGTCGCATATGAGGCGGTGAGCGGGAAGGCCGAAGTTACACTGTAGCGCAGACAGGCGAGCAGCGGCAGGATGTGAACGCCGGAAGCGCGAACAGACGGCCCGCACTTTATGCAGCAGCTCTGACATGTCGGGGTAGTTGTGAATGAACTTCTGCACCACCAAATTCAGCACATGCGCCAGGCAAGGGATGTGCGTCAAACCGGCTATTCCCAGAGCTGCAACGAGATTTCGCCCATTATCGGACACATCAGGCCGGGCTTGAGGCTCACCGGCAGCAACCACTCGTCAGTCTGTTGTTTTATACCCCACCACAACTCCTGTGCGGTGTGGGGCCTGTCCCCCAAACATATGAGTTTCAGAATGGCCTGCTGATGTTTACCCCGGGCTGTGCTGATGTTGATGGTGAAGGTGTGTGGCTGACTGGATGAGCAGGTGGAAGAAGAGGAGGAGGAAGCTGAGTAGGAGGAGGTGGCAACAGGAGGCAAAGAATGTTGCCCTGCGATCCTTGGCGGCGGAAGGACGTGCGCCAAACAGCTCTCCGCCTGGGGCCCAGCCGCCACTACATTTACCCAGTGTGCAGTTAGGGAGATATAGCGTCCCTGGCCGTGCTTACTGGTCCACGTATCTGTGGTTAGGTGGACCTTGCCACAGATGGCGTTGCGCAGTGCACACTTGATTTTATCGGATACTTGGTTGTGCAGGGAAGGCACGGCTCTCTTGGAGAAGTAGTGCCGGCTGGGAACAACATACTGTGGGACAGCAAGCGACATGAGCTGTTTGAAGCTGTCTGTGTCCACCAGCCTAAATGACAGCATTTCATAGGCCAGTAGTTTAGAAATGCTGGCATTCAGGGCCAGGGATCGAGGGTGGCTAGGTGGGAATTTACGCTTTCTCTCAAATGTTTGTGAGATGGAGAGCTGAACGCTGGCGTGTAACATGGTTGAGATGCTTGGTGACGCAGGTGGTGGTGTTGGTGGTACATCCCATGTTTGCTGGGCGGCAGGTGCCAACGTTCCTCCAGAGGCGGAGGAAGAGGCCGAGGCGGCGGCAGCAGCAGAAGAGGCCGAGGCGGCGGCAGCAGCAGAAGAGGCTGAGGCGGCAGCAGCAGAAGAGGTAGCAGGGGGAGCCTGAGTGACTTCCTTGTTTTTAAGGTGTTTACTCCACTGCAGTTCATGCTTTGCATGCAGGTGCCTGGTCATGCAGGTTGTGCTAAGGTTCAGAACGTTAATGCCTCGCTTCAGGCTCTGACGGCACAGCATGCAAACCACTCGGGTCTTGTCGTCAGCACATTGTTTGAAGAGGGAACTGCCAGGGAACTCCTTGAAGCTGCCTTTGGGGTGCTCGGTCCCAGATGGCGGCGGTCAGTAGCAGGCGGAGTCTCTTGGCGGCGGGTGTTCTGCTTTTGCCCACTGCTCCCTCTTTTGCTATGCTGTTGGCTCGGTCTCACCACTGCCTCTTCCTCGGAACTGTGAAAGTCAGTGGCACGACCTTCATTCCATGTGGGGTCTAGGACCTCATCGTCCCCTGCATCGTCTTCCACCCAGTCTTGATCCCTGACCTCCTGTTCAGTCTGCACACTGCAGAAAGACACAGCAGTTGGCACCTGTGTTTCGTCATCATCAGAGACGTGCTGAGGTAGTATTCCCATGTCCTCATCATCAGGAAACATAAGTGGTTGTGCGTCAGTGCATTCTATGTCTTCCACCGCTGGGGAAGGGCTGGGTGGATGCCCTTGGGAAACCCTGCCAGCGGAGTCTTGAAACAGCATAAGAGACTGCTGCATAACTTGAGGCTCAGACAGTTTCCCTGGTATGCATGGGGGTGATGTGACAGACTGATGGGCTTGGTTTTCAGGCGCCATCTGTGCGCTTTCTGCAGAAGACTGGGTGGGAGATAATGTGAACGTGCTGGATCCATTGTCAGCCACCCAATTGACTAATGCCTGTACCTGCTAAGGCCTTACCATCCTTAGAACGGCATTGGGCCCCACCAAATATCGCTGTAAATTATGGCGGCTACTGGGACCTGAGGTAGTTGGTACACTAGGACGTGTGGCTGTGGCAGAATGGCCATGTCCTCTCCCAGCACCAGAGGGTCCACTAACACCACCACGACCATGTCCGCGTCCCTTACTAGATGTTTTCCTCATTGTTGTTCACCACAATACCGTTCACCACAATATCAAAAATATTATTTGGCCCAATGTATTGAATTCAAATTCAGGCCTTTTTTTACAGACACCTAACTCTATCTGGCTATCTATTTAGGTACCGTATTACACTAATAAAGGCACAGCAGTAACGACAGATTTAGCTGAATATAAATTTGAGGCCTAGTATTTAGGCGCTGGGTGACAGGTATACGTTTACACACAGAATTAGACTTGGAATTGCACAGTAGCGTGTATGTGAAGTTATTGAGAATGACCCTATCTGCACCTTGAATCTTATATACCCTTTTAGGGATAGATTTAAAGTAGGTCTGATACAGCAGAAACCACTAAATTAGGAAATTGCTAAATTGGGAATTGTATTTTAACCCAGAACAAAAACTGTGCTTTGACGGACACTAAATAACTTGACCAGCCACAGCAATAACCACAGATTTAGATGAATGTAAATTTGAGGCCTAGTATTTAGGCGCTGGGTGACAGGTATACGTTTACACACAGAATTAGACTTGGAATTGCACAGTAGCGAGTGTGAAGTTATTAAGAATGACCCTATCTGCACCTTGAATCTTATATACCCTTTTAATGAATAGAATTAAAGTAGCCCTGATACAGCAGAAACAACTAATTTAGGAAATTGCTAAGTTGGGAATTGTATTTCAACCCTGAACAAAAATATATCCTTTGCCAGACAGCAGACAGTATTACAATTGGCTGGCCACAGCTGAAACACCAGATTTAGGGTACTGCTATTTTGGCAATTGTATTTCACCCCTCAATAAAATAGCAAGCACAGCCAAGCCCCTGATGTAGGATATAGCCAAAAAAAACACACTATTGATGGTTAAATGCACTTGGTGACAGCTTGCCCCTGATGTGGGATATAGCCAAAAAATAACCACACTATTGATGGTTAAATGCACTTGGTGACAGCTTGAACCTGATGTAGGATATAGCCAAAAAATAACCACACTATTGATGGCTAAATGCACTTGGTGACAGCTTGACCCTGATGTAGGATATAGCCAAAAAATAACCACACTATTGAGGGTTAAATGCACTTGGTGACAGCTTGACCCTGATGTAGGATATAGCCAAAAAATAACCACACTATGAATGGTTAAATGCACTTGGTGACAGCTTGCCCCATATGTAGGATATAGCCAAAAAACAACCACACTATTGAGGGTTAAATGCACTTGGTGACAGCTTGCCCCATATGTAGGATATAGCCAAAAAATAACCACACTATTGATGGTTAAATGCACTTGGTGACAGCTTGTCCCATATGTAGGATATAGACAAAAAATAACCACACTATTGAGGGCTAAATGCACTTGGTGACAGCTTGCCCCATATGTAGGATATAGCCAAGAAATAACCACACTATTGATGGTTAAATGCACTTGGTGACAGCTTGCCCCATATGTAGGATATAGCCAAAAAATAACCACACTATTGATGGTTAAATGCACTTGGTGACAGCTTGACCCTGATGTAGGATATAGCCAAAAAATAACCACACTATTGAGGGTTAAATGCACTTGGTGACAGCTTGCCCCATATGTAGGATATAGCCAAAAAATAACCACACTATTGATGGTTAAATGCACTTGGTGACAGCTTGACCCTGATGTAGGATATAGCCAAAAAATAACCACACTATTGATGGTTAAATGCACTTGGTGACAGCTTGACCCTGATGTAGGATATAGCCAAAAAATAACCACACTATTGATGGTTAAATGCACTTGGTGACAGCTTGCCCCATATGTAGGATATAGCCAAAAAACAACCACACTATTGAGGGTTAAATGCACTTGGTGACAGCTTGCCCCATATGTAGTATATAGCCAAAAAATAACCACACTATTGATGGTTAAATGCACTTGGTGACAGCTTGACCCTGATGTAGGATATAGCCAAAAAATAACCACACTATTGATGGTTAAATGTACTTGGTGGCAGCTTGTGCTGGCGCACCACAAGACACAAAATGGCCGCCGATCACCCCAGAAAAAAAGTGAATGAAAAAAGTGAATGAAAAACGCTCTGGGCAGCCTAAAAACAGTGAGCAGTTGAATAGCAGCAGTTCAATGATCCACAGCTGTAGATCGATCACTGAATTAAGTCTTTTGGAGGAGTTAATCACTGCCTAATCTCGCCCTAACGTGGCAGCTGCAACCTCTCCCTACACTGATCAGAGCAGAGTGACGTGCGACGCTATGTGACTCCAGCTTAAATAGAGGCTGGGTCACATGCTGCACTGGCCAATCACAGCCATGCCAATAGTAGGCATGGCTGTGACGGCCTCTTGGGGCAAGTAGTATGACGCTTGTTGATTGGCTGCTTTGCAGCCTTTCAAAAAGCGCCAAGAAAGCGACGAACACCGAACCCGAACCCGGACTTTTACTAAAATGTTCGGGTCCGTTTCACGGACACCCCAAAATTCGGTACGAACCCGAACTATACAGTTCGGGTTCGCTCATCCCTAATACTGTGGATTTCAAAGTCCACAGCATATCCTCCAATCCACAGTGGAAAAGTCTGCTACACGTGAATGGGGTTTATGAAACATGTATTGTACTGCACCTTGCTGTGTCTGAATGTGGCATAACGGTGTCCTGTGGGACAGGCAGGTGACCAGTGGCAGACTGGGAACTTGAAGTGGCCCTGGAAAAAATATTAAAAGTGGCCCCGTTTTGTAGTTGGGTCCAAATTGATGCAAGGCAGGACCAGCAATACCATATTGTGGCACATTATACCACCCCAATAGAGCCAAATAAAATACATCACAAAATACTGCCCCCATCTGCACAAAATACATCCCCAAAAACTTCCACTGGCTGGCCGTTAGGAGGGCTCAGACAGCCCCCTAGGCATCAGCTCACCGGGAAATTTCCCTTTAAGGTCTATGGCCAATCCACCCCTGACCAGTGGATATGTGGAAACATCACTTTGTCAACACAGTTCTGCCATCAAGATATGAAGCTATGGTACCTCCTGCCAAGGCTTCACCTGACCTCTGAGTAACTTAGTAGTGAGCCAAGGAAGGGGACTGGTGGGTAGAGATACCCCTCAGATCTCGCCTATTTGGAATATACCCTTTTGAGCGCCAATAGTGGTTGATTGTTACTGGTTGGTATTTGGGCTTTGTGTTGGTGTGAGGAGCAAGTTTTTTGGATGTAGGGGTGTGTATATATGTCTCGAGCTGTGAGATAAAAGCACATATAAGTTTACGCATATATAAACGCGTATAAAAACCTGCAAAAAAAGGTCAAAAGATTGTATCTATATAAAAAGTCTAAAACATTTTTACACGGGTAGGATTACTGCAAACTGTCTCAGGTGCTTAAGAGACTGTGTTCTGCAGCATCGTGCGCTGTATGGTATGGTACAGTAAGTAAATCAATGGGTTAAAAATCTGTGTCAAAGTATGCCATTATACATATATTTATAATATATATAATAAACAATATTTAAAATGTAGTAACGTGGGTTCAGTTACTCACTTCACGAGGGGGGCGGTTTACCAGGATAAGCATAAAACACCTGTAAACCAAGTACCCCCCCAGCCTGGATCGCTTCTAGAGTATTAACCGATGAAGGCAGCAAATCACACGGGTGCTTCTCTTCAAAGGTCTTTATTTGCATATGTAGGTAAATCCGGCTCAACGCGTTTCGGGACAGGCACGTCCCTTCATCAGGAGCAATTGGATATTGCTCCTGATGAAGGGACGTGCCTGTCCCGAAACGCGTTGAGCCGGATTTACCTACATATGCAAATAAAGACCTTTGAAGAGAAGCACCCGTGTGATTTGCTGCCTTCATCGGTTAATACTCTAGAAGCGATCCAGGCTGGGGGGGTACTTGGTTTACAGGTGTTTTATGCTTATCCTGGTAAACCGCCCCCCTCGTGAAGTGAGTAACTGAACCCACGTTACTACATTTTAAATATTGTTTATTATATATATTATAAATATATGTATAATGGCATACTTTGACACAGATTTTTAACCCATTGATTTACTTACTGTACCATACCATACAGCGCACGATGCTGCAGAACACAGTCTCTTAAGCACCTGAGACAGTTTGCAGTAATCCTACCCGTGTAAAAATGTTTTAGACTTTTTATATAGATACAATCTTTTGACCTTTTTTTGCAGGTTTTTATACGCGTTTATATATGCGTAAACTTATATGTGCTTTTATCTCACAGCTCGAGACATATATACACACCCCTACATCCAAAAAACTTGCTCCTCACACCAACACAAAGCCCAAATACCAACCAGTAACAATCAACCACTATTGGCGCTCAAAAGGGTATATTCCAAATAGGCGAGATCTGAGGGGTATCTCTACCCACCAGTCCCCTTCCTTGGCTCACTACTGTATTCCCTACAGGCAGACATCTTGTCGACCTGACTATACCCGGAGCAGCCTTTAGCTTTCAACACCCAACCTTCTCTCCATTTCCACTCCTATAAACCCGAGGCGCCTCAAGTCTTTCAGATCTAGTGGAACCCCTTTCCAACAGATCGGTCTGACCCTCACACTTTCTTTCTCTCTTTCTTATACCCACTCTGAGTAACTTTCCATCCAACCATTCACTCTCTGAATTCCCAAGCCCACTTTTTTGTCTTTCTCACAGAGTAAAGAAAGTAATAAATGTTATTTTAGAAATATACAATGAGAAGTATAAAAAAATAAGATGTTTTACCTTATTAACTAGAGATCCGTTAATTTTATTAACAAGCCAGCTGAAGGATCTCCCATACATTGCTTTGGCAAGGGCATCACGGGCATAGTATGCCAACTCTAAATTCAGAGGACTGAGAACCTGGAAGTAACGATAAATACCTGAGAGTGGAATCATGATAAGACATACTTAGAGCTTAAAGGGGTTTCCAGGATTACTGTGCTTTTTAACATGCTTGAGAAAAGTCCCAGTAAGAGGACTGAAGCATCGCTTTGGTGATCAAAGAACACGACATTTGATCTACATTTCTGGGAGTGCCGTGGAATTTTTTCATTTTATGGTTTTTAACAGATATGCCCGGAAGATAGGAGCAATGAAGGTAAAATAAATAAATTATTAAATTACAATTACATTCATAAAAAATAATTTTAAAGGATGTTGATGTAAACTGGAAAATTCTTCTAAGGGTCCTTTTATATGGTACAGTGCCGGACATAAAAAGAGCCAATCGACAATATAGCGCATTAATTGGTGTTTATTTAAAGGGAGTCAGTGACCACTCAGCAGCGACCTATCCAACTCTTTACATACACACATAGCTGTGGCTCATCTGATTTACAATCTTCTTCTTTTGTTGATCCAAGACTGCGTTCCCGAGTTATCATACTTTTTCTTAATATGCAAATGAGGCCTTTGGTGCAATGAAGGTGTCACGATTACTCTTGTTGCACCCACGGTCCACTCCTTTCTGTGGCCAGCCCCTCCCTGGCTGCTTTGATTGACAGGACCAGGCAGTGGCAAAGCATGAAGGGAGGTGCTGGTCATAAAAATGAGTGGCGTTTGGGTGCAATTGAGAGCAATGGTGATGCCTACTAAAGGCCTAATTTGCATATTAAGAAAAAAGTATGATAACTCGGGAATAGAGCCTCAGATTAACAAAAGAAAACCAGAGTTTTAACCAGATGAACCACAGCTAGGTCTAAGTCTATGCAAACAGTAGGATAGGGAGGTCGCTGGTGACAGATTCCCTTTAAAGAGCCTTTTCATGGACTGATGCAAACTGTATGGGGGACAAGCGATCGTTGCTATGACCTTTCATCCCCATAGAGTTTGCACATTGTTAGCGGCACATTCCTTGTTTACATGGTGAGAGCGAGCCATTCCATGCCCATAAAAATTCTGGCTGATCAGTGGAATGTTTAGACTGGCTCATGATCAGCCAATCACATGTTCTTACTAACTTTTATTCCTGATCATCAGCCCATATATTTTTTTTTATGTTGTATTGTGCTGGGGGTGCTGTTTAAACATAATAAAACCGTATTCATCCCACAGATTTCCCACCACTCCTGTAGTGATGCTGCCTAGTTGCCCATCCAGGGGCGTAGCTATAGGGGAAGCGGCTACTTTGGGGCCCTGACCCAGAAGGGGCCCATCCAGGGGGAGGAGGACTAAAAGATTTGGTCAGGGCCCTCTCAACAGTATTACACAATGAAATTAGATACAGTGACAGCAGGGCCGTCTTTAATATTGATTGGACCCTGGGCAAACATTTACTTGGGCCCCCTGGATCCCGCCTTCCCCCACCTTAGCAGGCAATCACGCCCTCCACCACAACACACACACAAAAAATCCACACATCTGGTAGAGTACAGTGAATGACTGTAAATACTTCCAGTTCTGAAGACTCCAGCGGCTCAGGATCAGTGCTCTGGGCAGCTGGGCTCAGGCTGGAAGTGGGCACCGCTCTGCAGGAAGGAGACCGGGGCTCGGCTCACCCTAGTTTTACAGTGCACCCCAGCACCCCACAGTATGCAGTATAGCACCCTATAGTATACAGCACCACACTGTATGCAGTATAGCACCCCACACTATACAGTACCCCACAGTATATAGTAGAGCAGTATAGCAGCCCACAGTATACAACACCTCACAGTATACAACACCTCACTGTATACAGCACCCCAAACTATACACGATACAGCCCCCCACACTATACAGTACAGCAGTATAGCACTCCACACTATACCGCACCCACAGTATACAGACCCCCACAGTATACAGTACAGCAGTATAGCACTCCACAATATACAGCCCCCCACACTATACAGGCCCCCCCACAGTATACAGGCCCCCACAGTATACAGGCCCCCACACAGTATACAGGCCCCCATACTATACAGCCCCCCACACAGTATACAGCCCCCACACAGTATACAGCCCCCCCAACACAGTATACAGCCCCCCCACACAGTATGCAGACCCCTACACAGTATACAGCCCCCCACACAGTATACAGCCCCACCACACAGTATACAGCCCCACCACACAGTATACAGCCCAGCACACAGTATACAGCCCACCACACAGTATAAGGCCCCCACACAGTATACAGGCCCCACCACACAGTATACAGCCCCACCACACAGTATACAGCCCCACCACACAGTATACATCCCAGCACACAGTATAAGGCCCCCACACAGTATACAGGCCCCCACACAGTATACAGCCTCCCCACACAGTATACAGCCCACCACACAGTATAAGGCCCCCAAACAGTATACAACCCCCCCACACACACACACAGTATACAGGCCCCCACACAGTATACAGCCCACCACACAGTATACAGGCCCCCCACAGTATACAGCCCCACACAATATACAGCCCACCACACAGTATACAGTCCCACACAATATACAGCCCCCCACAGTATACAGCCCACCACACAATAAACAGCACCCCACTATACAGTAGTTTACAGTATATTAACAGAACAGCCTCTGTCACCTTTTTCTGATGTCATCTTCACACAAAAAAGCTCCACAGTTAACTTCTGCAACACTCCTGATAGGACCTGTGATGACCTCATAGCCATGTGATCAGTAATTGCTAGGTTACTGGTCACATGGTGATGATGTCATTAAGGTCCTAGATCACAACGTTAAAGTACACAGACAGCTTGACACCCGGAGCAGTAGCTAGCAGGGCTCAAGAGGCAGCTGCCTTGGGCCCCCCAGGAGCAACTGGGCCCGGGGCAGCTGCCCCTTTTGCCCCTTGGTAAAGACGGCCCTGAGTGACAGTATAGACAGTGTAGGAAACGGATGGAACAGCTGCCGGCCCTGGTCTGAGAGAGTGATCTTTACTAGCCACAGGAATGGGGGTGGCATGAAAGGAAGGGGTTGCACAAAAAAATTACTGGGGGAGGGGAGCCCCATTCAAAAATTTGCTGTGGGGCCCAGTCATTTCTAGCTACACCACTGCGCCCATCACTATCTGCCTGCTGGTCCAGTATTCTGACACAGAGGCATGTTACTGCTGCAGCCAATCACTAGCTGCAACGATGACCTGCTACAGATACAGTGGTGACATAGTGTTGAAAAGTCGAGCAAGCAGAGATCATCGAGACATCAGGTATTGTTGGTATTGAAGCCCTACAAAAGCGTATTCACTTTTTGTTGGAGGGAACTATAAATGATCATCCAACACATAACCTTATAAAACAAACCTGCTCATATCTAGCTTCAATCTTCTTGTGTGTTAAAGCCTCTTGTAACAGGGACACAGGAATACCAAGAAGCTGTGATAAAAAAGCAGAAAGCAACACTTAGGCTAGTTCTTTTTTTTTCTACCATATGCAGTTTGTCACAGTTCTTCAGGAGTGGTTTTCATCTCTCCCAGTATATATGTTTAATTCCTGATGAAATAATAGCCACCCTATTGGCATTCTACTCCTATATTTCCAGAAGAAATAAGAGATAAACATCACAACACAGAGTTATTGAAAAATATACTCCAGATTTGTTATTTCATTGGGAATCCAAGTATTTACTGAAGCTGATATGGCAGGAGTGCCTGTTATGCCTAGTAAAGGGTCTGACTACTGGGATCCCCAGCAATCCTGAGAATGGAGAACCCCAAGTACCATGTTTAAATGGGGTGGTTGTGCGCATGACAGTCCACTGCTACATTCACCTGTACAGAACTGACAGAACACTGTCTACATCAGTCCCATACAAGTGAATGGAACTGTGTACAATATATTCACAATGCTTCATTCAAACAGGGGACTCAGGGACCCTTCTCCTCAGGAACACTGGGGTTTCTAGAAATTAGACCCAAGTAGTCAACCTCCAGAGATTCTACATGTATCACCTTGGGATAACCCCTTTAAGTAAAAATTATTTTCATTACATAGGATTATACCTACCTTTGATACCAGCTGGATTTGTGTGCCATTCTTAATTATGGCATGGCCATGGCTGTCTTCCTCATACTTTATGTTCCCCAGATGCAAGACACTGGCTATTAATCCAAAGAGATTCTAAATAATTGAACAAGAAATTGAGCGAAAATAAAATGCAATGCTTTTTCATTCTGTAGTAGTCAACACAGAGAGAGAAAACTCCCTTACAGGTAGGCAATCCATTTTTATTTGACTATTGTTCTCCTGATAGGCCTAAATAAAGATGTCCACAGAAAGGCATTACACTTATCAGTGTAATGCATGATGAGGTATTTGAGTCACTCATCCCCTTCCCTCTCTCGTTGCAACGAATGGTCTGACTGAGGTCAAACTAGGCTTTTTGCGGCAGTAAAAGTCCAAACAAAGGAGGAAGTTAAGAGCCAGGGCAAGAAGTCGAATACATGGAGTGTTTTCAAAAATTTATATCCAGAAAACTATCCACTCATTTTTTCATAAAAATGATTATATAGTAATTTATGATTAAAAATTTTTTATAGTGTCCCTTTAAATATAATTGCACAATGTTAGTGTTTTAACCCCGTCACGCATCTGGATCTAACTGTATGTCCAAGGTGCACAAAGAGTGTATAGAGAGAGCTCAGAAGCTGAGCCCAATTCATAAGCAGCATGTGCTGGCTGTATAATACAGCTAACATCTCACTGGAAACAACTCCTATCCTGGTCATTTAACCTTTTTTATGCTGCAGTTGCCATGACGACCTGGGCCCTGTTAAGCCTGTGGTAGGTCTTAACAGGAATTACAGAGAATTCCCATAGACTGCAGTAGTAAACTGGGGGGGGGGGGGGGCTTTATTTAAGTTTTAAAATGTTTTGAAAATTATAAAAAACAAGAGAATCAAAAATTTAAATCACGCCTTTTTCACAATTTTACATATGAAAATAAACAATAAAAATAAATAAATAGAATTAGTATTGCCTCTGAAAATGTTTAAATTATTAAAATATAATCGTATATTTATCCTAAACGTTGAATGTCATAATGGAAGAATCAAAATGGGTGAATCACTATTCTTTGGTGACCCTGCCTCCAAAAAAAAAAAAAAAATAAGTGGAGTAGAAAATGATAAATGAGATGGCCCTGCTGACCTAACCCCTCCCACCCCACACCACGCCCTGTTTTTTAGACCTGGCGTAAGCAAAGAAAAGTCGCAGATTGCAGTGCAAAGAACCTTTGCGCAGCAATCTGCAACAGATTTATACTAGAAAACTGGCAAACATCAGTTCGTAAATGACCTACTAAGTCCGACAACTGGCACCCCGCCGATCAGCTGTATGAGGAGAAGGTGCACGTGCCGTCTCCAGTCTCCCTTCCTGTTCACTGCTGCTGTTGTCTATGGCAAAAACAGCAGCAGTGGACAGGAAGAGAGAAGGGAGACAGTATGTGCGCGCCGTCTCCTCATACAGTTGATCGGCGGGGGTGGCCGGTGTCACTCCCGCCGATCTGATATTGGTGACCTATCCTGAGGATAGGTTGTCAATGGTAAAAAGCAGACAACCCCTTTAATTTCATTCTAGTACAAAACAACAAAAACTTATTTTTGCGATTGTGATTGTATGCTAGCATGGTACGAATATTTGTGCCCTACTTGTTCATTCACCAAATTAAGTGGATTACCCACAATCAAAATGTACCAGCTATCCACAGTGCCAATTATAAATGTTAGATCTGAGGGGGCACCATGGTTGCCACCCCAGTGATCACTAGTGCAGGGGTTTAAAGTTTCCCTTTTATTTGTACATAACTGTGGGCACTTTTCATGGTGCTGTGGTCAAGCCTGCATGCTGATTTTCTTACAAACTCTATAGGAGTTGCAGAAACGGTCAAGTGCTCTCCAATTTTTGTACCTCTCGTATAGTTGTATGGAGTGCTTGACTACATTTTATATGAATCCAGCCCCCCTACACACATGCATGCACAGTGGCAGACTGGCCATAGACCCTACAGAGAATTTTCCTGGTGGGCCAATGCCCACATGGCCATGCAAGTCTTCCTCTGCTGCTGGCTGGGTCCATACTACTGGGGGGAGTGGAGAGAAAGTCCAAGAAACATGCTAAGGGTAAAGACATTTTCTGGGGAGGTATTTTGTTTTGCATTGGAATATTTGGTTCTGTGGGATAGTATTCTGTGCTGCATTATGGTATTACTAACCCAGCCAAATTGTACTGGCCCCATCTACTTGTGTTGCCCCACCTTCTGTCAACTTGGATCCATCTACAACATTGTGGCCACTTTTAGGTTTCTTTCCAGGGCCACTTTAAGTTCTCAGTCCGCCCCTGTGCAACACACATCGTCATGTGGTTAAAATGATCTAAGTGATCCTGTGGATAGCAGATAATTATTGATTATGTGAAAACCCCTTTAACTTAGCTATATGAACATTGAGGACATATGGTAATTTGACAATTGTTTTAAAGGGAAACACAAGACACATTCTGCATGTCAAGATCGATTGATATATGTGGCATTTCAGGTCAGGTACAGGGCAAACATTAATTTTTACCTTGGGTTGAAAGGCATATGTCGTTCAGAAAAGGCTCCATTCACACAACCGCAATTTTGATCCGCATCCAATCTGTATTTTTTGCGGATTGGATGCAGACCCATTCATTTCAATGGGGCCACAAAAAATGTGGACAGCACACCTATGTCCGTTCTGCTGTCCCGCAAAAAGATACAACGTGTCCTATTCTTATCAATTTTGCTAACACGAATAGGTATTGTTACAATGGATCCGCAAAAAAAACGGATGCAACCCGGACATCATCCATATTTTTACATACACATAGTTGTGTAAATACACTCTTAATAGGAATATTTGAATACCTCTAACATACAGTCATTTGCAGCAATGTCTTGTACACCCACTATTTTCAATCTTCTTTTTCTGTCATTTACTTTATTGTGATGAGAAACTATATGGTGAACAGGCACATCATCTCACATGTTTCTTACCTCGATGTCCGCCTCAGTGAGCTCAATGATAGTAAAAGCCCTACGTACCAGCTTCCAGTTTGACTTGTCACAGATGGTACTGACTTTGGCACATTCACCCTTGTTAGGGAAAATAAAATACTGTAGATATATTTTATTCAAGTTAATATAAAAACTTTAAAAAAGACCCATAGATTATTATGTTCTTACTTGGACAAGGTAGCTATAAAGCTCAGGTTTACGCTCCAGGCCCAACCAACGTATCAGATGATCTTCTCCTCCCTCCAATAACTGATAGAATATGTGGAAGTTCCTCTCACCTTGATTCTGATGGACCACCCGTGACTTCTCTATCAAATAGCTAAGAATATGTCCTCCAGCCGGCGCACCCTGCAGAACCATGAACAAAGATGAAGGTGACAATGAAGAGGCTCTGAATCGTAACAGCCTTAAAGGGGTTATCCAACACCTATAATGCCTCATACAGGTTATACTTATACTGTATGAGGTGCCTGGGCATTTTGGGGGGCATTATAGGGGTTGGATAACCCCTTTAATCCCCTCCCAATCTTATTATCTCAAATGTTTTCAAATGAAAGCTCCTTCTGAGACATGGAAATGGACTTGATAAGAATGAAGATGTTTTATTTTACCTTGTAGTCAAATTGTACATCCATATATTTTCCAAATCTGCTTGAGTTGTCATTACAGAGAGTTTTGGCATTTCCAAAAGCCTGACAAAAATCAGTATGAAATATTTGTAAAAAGTGCTTAAATCCATAAAACATATATAGAATGTATAAACAGTACTGTAGTTACCTCCAGGACAGGATTTGAAAGGAGAAGCCTGTCTCTGATTGTGTGAAGCTTCTCTGTGGTTGGACATGCCATAGCCAAGTACTGAAGGGTTTTCTTTGATGTCTCTGTTTTTCCAGATCCACTTTCTCCGGATATCAGTATGCAGTGATTGTTCCTCTCTGTGCACATCACCCTATAGGCATTATCTGCAACTGCATATCTGAAGAAAGGCATTAAAATAGACAATACAAAGAATGATACAGTCAATTCTATGTGCACATAAGAGGACATTTATCAACCCATTTATACCAGAAAACTGTAATCAGAAAGTCACAAAGTTTGGCTCTCTCCCACTTTAGTAAAATTTTGTGATTTTGGGGGGGGGGGGGGGGGGGGTTCGCCAATATATCTAAAAAATATATCCAGATTTAGTAAGAGCCTTTTACAATGTACAAAGGCCTGAATGAGGCAGGAGAGAAAAGTGCCAACATGTTCACAAACCTAAGAAACAGACAAGAGCAGCAATATATGCATTGATTTGAGATTATATATAAAGGTACCATGATGGTTTTTATAGGGCAGTACAACATAAAATGACTCTGCAACTGATATGTATACGTAGTTTTAATAAGTGCAGTCTTACATGTGTGGAGGCAGCTCAATTAAATTTACACCTTGGTACATGTTCATCTGATGTTGGGTATACAGATCAAGATCCATATATGGGTTCATAGAAACCAGCAGTGTCCCAATATACGTCTGAGAAAAAGAAAAGGATTTATATTTTCATATGACACTGTATAGGTATTATAAGTGATCACTACATATAGTCATAACTGATAATTCATTGACACATTCAAACACATTCCATTGGCACATCGAAGGTTCTATATCAAAATAAATCTTGTGCAGTTTAAAGAAAATTAAATGTGACTGGTAGTGCATTTACAAGTAATTTTGGCAATATAGTGTAAGTGCACTATAGTTTATGTAGATGAGGCTTCCTTCATCCGACACATTCACCATAATTTACATAAAATTGGGTACATAGCTAGCGCATATTTCAGTTTGTTTCACACGGACAGCAAGATGTGACAAATTTGTAAAGAGGTTTACGCCTGTTAATAACTTCAGCAGATTTGATGGCAGATCCAATGCTTCCATTTATTTTTATTTTTATGTTCATATACAGGTCCTTCTAAAAAAATTAGCATATTGTGATAAAGTTCATTATTTTCTGTAATGTACTGATAAACATTAGACTTTCATATATTTTAGATTCATTACACACCAACTGAAGTAGTTCAAGCCTTTTATTGTTTTAATATTGATGATTTTGGCATACAGCTCATGAAAACCCCAAATTCCTATCTAAAAAAATTAGCATATCATGAAAAGGTTCTCTATACGAGCTATTAACCTAATCATCTGAATCAACTAATTAACTCTAAACACCTGCAAAAGATTCCTGAGGCTTTTAAAAACTCCTAGCCTGGTTCATTACTCAAAACCGCAATCATGGGTAAGACTGCCGACCTGACTGCTGTCCAGAAGGCCATCATTGACACCCTCAAGCAAGAGGGTAAGACACAGAAAGAAATTTTTGAACGAATAGACTGTTCCCAGAGTGCTGTATCAAGGCACCTCAGTGGGAAGTTTGTGGGAAGGAAAAAGTGTGGCAGAAAACGCTGCACAACGGGAAGAGGTGACCAGACCCTGAGGAAGATTGTGGAGAAGGACCGAATCCAGACCTTGGGGGACCTGCGGAAGCAGTGGACTGAGTCTGGAGTAGAAACATCCAGAGCCACCGTGTACAGGCGTGTGCAGGAAATGGGCTACAGGTGCCGCGTTCCCCAGGTCAAGCCACTTTTGAACCAGAAACAGCGGCAGAAGCGCCTGACCTGGGCTACAGAGAAGCAGCTCTGGACTGTTGCATGTCATTCGGAAATCAAGGTGCCAGAGGGATGACGTGATGACGTAGACAGAGTACGTCACGCTCTCCGCCCTCCCCGCGGCCCGGCTGCCTGCTGCTCTGAATCTCCTGGCGTCTTCGTGGTGATCTTCGGCCGTGTCCTCTTTATGGTCGTGGGGCATGTGTTGCTGCCCTGATTGCTGAACGTGTGTGGAGTTTGTCCTCAGCTTCTGCCGATCCTCTCTCCTCCTCTCCGTGCCGTTGTGGTTAGTCCTGTGTTGCCCTGATCGCTGAATGTGTGTGGAGTTTGTCTTCAGTCTTTGCCGATCCTCCCTCCTCCTCCCTGTGTCGTTGTGATTAGCCCTGCTGTGCTTCTCTCGGCTGACGGACCGCTGGAATTCATTTGGGACTTCTGCTGATCGTCCGACATATACCTGACCTCTCCCTCGTGTCTCCAGTTTCTACCGATCCGTTTCCCCTCCTCCTTGCTACCGTTGTGATTAACCTCCCTGTGACTGTGACTAATCCTGTGTGGAGATTGACGGGCTGCTGGAGGATTCTTCAGGGGCTTTGTATGATCTCCTTGTTATATCCGAACCCCTCCTCGTGCCTCTAGATTTCGTTGACCATCCTCCCCTCCTCCTTTGCACTGCTGGGATCAACCTTACAAATCTTATTTTGACAGGCTGTTGATTGTGATTTCTTCTTTTTTGCTGCCGGTGCGTTTCATGATTCTCCAATCCTGGGATGGTCGGGGAAGGTTGAAAACCGGTGAGATTGTTCCTTTTTTTTGTCCTCCCTCTGTTGTCTCCCATATGTCCTCTCCCTCGGATGATACTTATTAACTAAAACTACTTTACCATCTTAGAACATATTTAAGGCTTATTGGTACCCATTCTCATTTCTGAGGAAAAAAGCGAGGTGGCTACAAATATAAAAGGAATAAACTATAAAGTATAAGGTGGAAAGTGGAAAAAAAAGAGAAAAAAGGGGAGAAAGAGCATAAAGAAGAGAAAAAAAAAGGGGGAAAGGAACACAAAATAAAAAATAAAAAATAAAAGGAAGGGGGGAAAGAGGGATAAGGAGCAAAAAAGGGAAAGGAAAAGAAAAGGAGAACAAAGAAGGAAGAAGAAAGGAGAGGAAAAAAAGAAAAAGAAAAAGAAGAGATACAAATATAAAAGGAGAGAAAGAGGCGGAAAAAAAAAAGGGAGGAAAAGGAGGAGAAGAAAAAGAAGGGAAGGGGAAAGGATAAAAAAAGAAAAAGAAATAATAAAAAAAAAAGGATATACAGGAAAAGGGTATGGCTCCAAAAGCTAGTAGGCGCTCGGTTGACCTCTCCAGTCAGAAATTGGGGTCCAAAACTTTTGAAACAACAAAAATAGACCAGTTCCTGAGGTCTCCGAGGGTTAATACGAGGGGCGGACAAAAGGAACTTGTCACAAAAAAAAATGACGACTCAGAGGTGACTGAGATAGAACCACAAAAAGCCTCCAGATACCCCGAAGAGGAAGACGGTATAATGGGGGAAGTTATCCCTAATGACAACTCCTCGCCGTTAGAAGAAATACTGCTAGCGGTCAAACAAAATGGGGATTTAATACAGGCTGTTACAACCCAACTTGGGTTTATCCAAGTTGATGTGGGACTAATAAAAGATGATTTGTCAAAAATGCGAGACAGAGTTAACAACCTCGAGAGCTCCGTTGCCCTGATACAGAATGAATCCAAAAAAATAAACACTGAAGTCTCCACACTTAAACTAGAGTGTAACCTTCTGAAGAAAAAGGTGGTGGACCTTGAGGATAGGTCACGAAGATATAACGTGAGAATAATAGGGATTCCAGAGGGTGCGGAAGAGAAGAACTCAACCCAATTCATACAGAAGTTAATTTTTGAGAATTTTGGGAAAGATTCGTTTTCCCCTTTTTTTATGATAGAAAGAGCTCATCGGGTCCCAGGGGGTAAACCAATCCCAGGGAGACAACCTCGGACATTTCTTGTTAAGTTACTGGCCACAGGGGATAAAGATATTCTTTTGAGAAGGGCGAGGGAATGTTCACCGGTTGTATATAATGGTAACAGATTGGCCTTTTTTCCAGATTTCTCAAAAGACATACAAGAAAAGAGACGCACATTTATGACTGTCAAAAAGAGGCTAAGAGAAAGGGATATTAAATATTCTCTTATGTTCCCAGCAAAATTGCGGATTATTTTCAATGACAAAATTCTATTTTTTGACACCTCGGAAGAAGCCGTGGATTGGCTTGAACGAAATAATCTATGATTTAATTGTTTTAGGATGTGGTGGGAACAATAATTGTTATAAGGGGCTTATACCCCTAAATTTCTTTTTCTCCACTTCCTAATATATATTTTTTTTTGACTTGACTCAGGTCCACTTACCAGCAATAGTATGCTTGTTAGAGACCCATCTCACTGAAGAGACCTCTAGGGTGGTCGACAGGGGATGGGCTGCGCACACGTATCATTCTACTTTCTCCAGTTACTCGAGAGGTGTTACTGTCTTGATACATAGACTTATTGATTTCGTTTGTGAGGCATCCTCTGTCGACCATCAGGGGAGATTTATCTTTTTATATTGTAGGTTAAGGGGGAAGATATGTATTTTGGCCTTTGTCTATATTCCACCGCCATTTTCCTTTTCGGTTCTTAATTCTTTGGTATTATTTATGGATAAATGGCCAGAGTGTCCAACACTGATTATTGGTGATTTCAACTGTGTCATTGATCCTCTACGTGATAGGGTCTCTATGAGTGTCAGGAGTGATAGTCCGGTTCAGGGGTCTCCCCTGGCACGGTTTTGCCTGGAGGCTGGTTTTGAAGATGTTTAAAACTAGTATCAAAATAATTAGAAAAGGCTCCACCAGCAAACTACTGGAGCTCAGCCTCTCAGTTACCAGCTGAAAAGGAAGATAAATCAATACTAATAATACAGGCTGGCTCACAGTATTTTTGCGTAAAATTTATTAATACACCAAATCAATAATAAAATTTAGTATCAGTATCAGCATACATACATAAACAAATAGGTACAAATGTGCGGAGCTCACGCACAGACCTAGATAACCGGAGTACTCCTATACATGAGACTTAATGGCTAGAGTTATGGTGCAGGAGATGATATGTTGAACCGTTCAAATGTCCATGATTATAGTTACCGATTCACCGGATAGTTGAAACCATAGATTCAGGATTGTTGTAATTTCCCACACGGGGACTCTGTGTTTAAATGTTGTCTGGCAGTTCGTAACCACACTTTCTCCAATCTGTGGGGCTCCACTTACTTGTTCCTTGCAGAGCAAACCATCCGACCCGCTCGCTCAGTGTCCCACGTGTCCAGCCAGGTAGTTACTCGCTGGTTTGTGACGCAGGCGCCTGAGCCGTGAGTGAAGATTGCGGCTGTGCAACTAGTTCAATCCGCAATCCGACCCATCCTTTGTAACAAACCCAATTAGGGTATATAAAGCAACAATTCGTGTCTGTATCTAGCATTACACAACTATCTACTGAGGAAGGAACTTGTTTCCGAAACGCGTCTAGTGTGTATTGAGACTTGGCTATCGGTGCGGCTTTTTCAGAAACGCAAGAAGATTTTTTCAAAACGAGATACCGCTACAAAGATTCCGTTCACCAAGAATCCACTAAGTGGACTGAAACTATGTCGCTACATCTGTGATTACCACAAAACACAAGGTAAATCCTGTTGTGTTCACTCTCCTTGACCTGACAAGTCCAGGCAACTACCAGCTCGACTTAGCTATACCAGCTTCCGTCTAGCCTGACGGCTCAGGCGCCTGCGTCACAAACCAGCGAGTAACTACCTGGTTGGACACGTGGGACGCTGAGCGAGCGGGTCGGATGGTTTGCTCCGCAAGGAACAAGTAAGTGGAGCCCCACAGATTGGAGAAAGTGTGGTTACGAACTGCCAGACAACATTTAAACACAGAGTCCCCGTGTGGGAAATTACAACAATCCTGAATCTATGGTTTCAACTATCCGGTGAATCGGTAACTATAATCATGGACATTTGAACGGTTCAACATATCATCTCCTGCACCATAACTCTAGCCATTAAGTCTCATGTATAGGAGTACTCCGGTTATCTAGGTCTGTGCGTGAGCTCCGCACATTTGTACCTATTTGTTTATGTATGTATGCTGATACTGATACTAAATTTTATTATTGATTTGGTGTATTAATAAATTTTACGCAAAAATACTGTGAGTCAGCCTGTATTATTAGTATTGGTTTTGAAGATGCTTGGGAATATCTAGGACAGGGAAAAAGGGCTTTTTCATGTTTTAGTAAAGCAGGTAAATCAATGTCTAGAATAGATCTTGCACTGATAAGTAGTAAACATGTGAAACTGGTAAAGCGAATGAAATATGAAACGAGGTCAATATCGGATCACTCTCCGTTACTACTTGAACTCTGCTTATCTCAGGAAAGATACACACAAAAACCTCCCTTTAGACTAAATCCTTATTGGTTATCAGTTATAAAGACACATGAAATAATCCAAAATGAAATTGGCCGATTTTGGGATAATAACTATGGCTCAGCAAAAATTCAAGTGGTATGGGATACTTTCAAGGCGTATATGAGGGGATTGATGATTAGTAACATCGCGAACCTCAGAAAGGAGTACGGGAAAAAACAGAAAAATCTAGAAGAACGTGCATCACTGGCGACAGAATCCTTCTATATGAATAAGACGGAGGAGAATAGGGAAAATATGCAAAGAGCCACACAAATATATTCTAATTTTTTATTGGACAAGGCCCAACAGAGCCTTTTTTTTAAAGGGCAAAAATACTTTACAGAGTCAGGGCGACCTGGTAAATTTTTGTCCAGAGTAATCTCAAGCCAACAATCCAAAAAATATATAGATAAGGTTCGACTGACTGATGGTAGGATGGTCACTAGACAGGGTCCGGTAGAGAAGGCCTTCGTGGACTATTTCCTTGATTTGTATAAAGCTGAATCCAAGATCACAGATGATAAGATGGATTCCTATCTTGACGGGATCGTCTTTCCAACTATTACTGAGGCGCAAAAGAAAGCACTTGAACTAGAGGTCTCAATTCAGGAACTTGAGGGAGCTATTAAATTATGCTCAGCCAATTCCACTCCTGGTTCAGATGGACTCCCATATGAATTCTATAGTAAATATGGGGACTGTATTCTCCCTAGACTGTTGGAAGTCTTTTCTGAATCAATGGAGGATGGGAAGTTGCCAGATTCAATGATGGAAGCCGTAATAACATTAATTCCAAAAAAAGGCAAGGACCCTTTAGATCTAGAATCTTATAGACCAATCTCACTGCTTAATGCAGATGTAAAGCTTCTTGCGAGGGTTCTGGCTACAAGGCTTTCTAGGGTCATTTCCTCTATTGTCCATCCGGATCAGAGTGGCTTTATTCAAAACAAGGGCACACATCATAATTTGCATCGGCTCTTTTCTAATATTCAGGCCCCTGGGGGGACCGCTCGCTCTATCCTGTCATTGGATGCCTCCAAGGCCTTTGAAAGGGTGGAGTGGCGCTTCCTCTGGAAGGTCCTGGCAAGGATGGGCTTTGGGGAAAAGTTTATAGGTACTCTCAAGTTATTGTATAGATCTCCAAGGGCAAAATTGAGTCTTAATGGAATCCTGAGTAGTAGTATTGATTTAAATAGAGGCACGCGGCAGGGCTGTCCACTATCCCCCTTGTTATTCGATATTTATACCGAACCCCTTGCGATGGCCATCAGGCAGGACGATCAGGTTAAAGGATTTGGTACGTTAGGATCACAAGACCGTATCTCCTTATATGCGGACGATGTTCTTTTTTTTATAGACCATACGGAAATTACTCTTCCTAGGATTATTCAAATGGTTAAAGCATTTGGTGAGGTGTCCGGTCTTCTTATAAACTGGGCCAAGACCAGTTTGATGCCAATAGACCCCCTGCCACAGAAAGAGGTTCTTGTGACACAGTTGGACATTGTTGACACTTTTCAATACTTGGGTTTGACTATATCACCCCGGGTTGAAAATTTTGTACAACTTAATTTGATCCCCATAATGGTAAGGATTAGAGCTAAAATAGGGATCTGGCTGAGACTTCCCCTATCCAGAGCTGACCGAGTTTCACTGGTTAAAATGGTGATATTACCACAATTTCTTTATGTACTCAGGAATACACCTATTTGGATACAAGACAAGTATTTTAAACTCATGGAAAGAATAATTAATGATTTAATATGGGGAAGAAAGCGAGTTCGAATAAAGTTGGAATTTTTGTATAAATCAGTGGAGTGCGGGGGTTTAAATCTCCCTTATTTTAAAGGGTATTTTATTGCAGCCCAGTTATTGATGTGCTATGAATCAGAGAACCGCGCACTGCTGGGGAAGTTGGTAAACAGTCACGCTCATAATAATATATTTACCCTGTTAGAATCCGGGCTATTGAAGAGCTATGAGCGAGGCTACAGAGAGACTATAAAACTACTCCTGAAAGTGTGGGCTATAACTAGGACATGGTTGAAGGTTAAGGGTTCACTTACATTTACGCCTCTTTGGCATAATGTGTATTTACAAAGGCTAGATGATATTGCAGCCGACACATTTTGGCAGAAGAATAAAATTTTGTATATTTCACAGGTAGTTAAGGATAGAGATATTAAACCATTTATAGAGATGACACATAATATAGAAAACCTTTCATGGTTTAGGTATTTTCAATTGCGCTCAGCACTATCCAGTCTGGACGATAAACTGGTGTTGGATATAGATAATTCATCTTTTTTGAATGATTGGGTAGGGGGTACATTGTCTAGAATAAAGATTTCAAATATATATAAGTTACTACTTAAGGCACGGTTTAGTGATACACAGTCACCAGGACAAAGAGCGTGGGAGGTGGATTGTCCGAATTTACAATTAGAAGGGTGGGAGAATATCTTTGGGAACTTAGGCTAACTATCCCAGAACTTCAACCATGTTTTAGTACAATTTTATATTTGCCATAGATTATATATCACTCCTTTATGGATGAATAAATGTGGATTAAGAGACACGTCTAACTGTCCTAAATGCGACACTGCAGGAGCGGATTATCTTCATATGATATGGACTTGTCCAGAACTCATAAACTATTGGAATACTATAAATAATTGTATTAGGTATAAACTAAAAATACGAATCCCTTTTGAACTACAAGTATTCGTGCTTAATGATCTTTCCAAAATAAATAATCACAAGTATCAAAAGTTCCTCCTGAGTAGGATACTGATGTTGGCCAGAGTGTTGGTCAGTCGGACCTGGTTCGCTCGATATACTCCAGATATAAATACATGGATAAATCTAATTGATAAGGTAAAAAATTATGAGAAAATCATGTATAAACAGAGGGAAGCTGAGGAGAAGTGGACTAAGATATGGGGTGGTTGGAGGACTTGATTAGTTGTGATAAATTTTTTCCTCTTTTTTTTTTTTTTTTTTTTTTTTTTTTTTTGACGCACCACAGGTAGGGGGAGAGGGGAGGGGTTAGGGAACTGGGGTTGGGGGGGAATTGCATCCTTTTTTTTTATTTGTAATGTTTTGATACATTAATTAATAAAGATAATCAAATTCAAAAAAAGGTGCCAGAGTCTGGAGGGAGACTGGGGAGAGGGAAATGCCAAAATGCCTGAAGTCCAGTGTCAAGTACCCACAGTCAGTGATGGTCTGGGATGCCATGTCAGCTGCTGGTGTTGGTCCACTGTGTTTTATCAAGGGCAGGGTCAATGCAGCTAGCTATCAGGAGATTTTGGAGCACTTCATGCTTCCATCTGCTGAAAAGCTTTATGGAGATGAAGATTTCATTTTTCAGCACGACCTGGCACCTGCTCACAGTGACAAAACCACTGGTAAATGGTTTACTGACCATGGTATTACTGTGCTCAATTGGCCTGCCAACTCTCCTGACCTGAACCCCATAGAGAATCTGTGGGATATTGGGAAGAGAAAGTTGAGAGACGCAAGACCCAACACTCTGGATGAGCTTAAGGCCGCTATCGAAGCATCCTGGGCCTCCATAACACCTCAGCAGTGCCACAGGCTGATCGCCTCCATGCCACGCCGCATTGAAGCAGTCATTTCTGCAAAAGGATTCCCAACCAGGTATTGAGTGCATAACTGAACATAATTATTTGAAGGTTGACTTTTTTTGTATTAAAAACACTTTTCTTTTATTGGTCGGATAAAATATGCTAATTTTTTGAGATAGGAAATTTGGGTTTTCATGAGCTGTATGCCAAAATCATCAATATTAAAACAATAAAAGGCTTGAACTACTTCAGTTGGTGTGTAATGAATCTAAAATATATGAAAGTCTAATGTTTATCAGTATATTACAGAAAATAGTGAACTTTATCACAATATGCAAATTTTTTTAGAAGGACCTGTAATGTTCATTAAAATAATAGCAGTATTCTTTTAGGCTACATTCACATGACTGTATGTATTTTGCTGTCCGCAAAATGCGTTTCCGCAAAAAATACGGATGACGTCTGTGTGACATCTGTGTTGTATCAGTTTTTTTTGCAAATCCAGTGTAACAATGCCTATCCTTGTACGCAAAACGGACAAGAATAGGGCATGCTCTATATTTTTTGCGGGGCTACGGCATAGACATACGGATGCGAACAGCACACGGTGTACTGTCTGCATTTTTTGTGGACCCACTGAAATGAATGGGTCCTCATCCAATAAAAAAAACGGAACGGACATGGAAACTAAATACGTTTGTGTGAATGTAGCCTTATGGTCATGAAAATACCGCAAATAGACCCCATATCAGCACAAGGTTTTACTTGTTTCAGTGCTGGAGAAGGGGGATAACAGCCTCAAATTAGTGTGTGAAGGTATATTCACACGCAGCCGATTTGTTGCCGAAATGTTTCATTTCCTCATTGTCCTCAGGCAGCAAAGAGTGGGATATTCTGTCTCCTTGTTTCCACCCTAGAACATGGCCACCTAGATTACTAAATTAAGAATTAGCATAATTAATTGCTGGTGCTATATAAACAATTTCTTACAGCTCATTCATGTGTTTTCTAGTGTCTTGATTATGTCAGGTGCAGGTTGTCTACACAAGCAGCCTTTGGTTTTATCTTGGATTTTGCCCGTTATAAGGCACATAGCTCTCCATGAGTTTTCTGGCAGCAAGCTCAGTATGGTTGGTACTGTAGATTTTTTTTCTTACATCAAGTTCAGACTACACAATGTGATTTGTCCTCTGCAACAAGTTCAAGCAATGTAGGCTAGATGCACACTGTATGTGTTTTGCGGCCCACAAATGGATGATGTCCGTATGGCATCCGTTTTTTTTTATGCTGATCCATTGTAACAATGCCTATCCTTCTCCACAAAATGGACAAGAATAGGACATGTTTTATTTTTTTGCGGGGCCAACGGATGCGGACTTCCAATGGAGTGCTGTACGCATCTTTTGCGGCCCCATTGAAGTAAACCAAACTATGTTTGTGTGTATGTAGCCTAATTGAAATGTTTTCTGTGGTGTGTAATTAGTGCCTGCAATAAGTACAGGCGTTCATTATGTATTCTCTACATTCTTGGAATGTCAAATAACCAATCAAATTCTATTATATGGTAGACGGGGTCGTCTCCTTTTCCAGAAAGGGCCTGATCTGCCCGTTCAGCTTCCACTCCTGGGGCAGAGAGGGACATATTTCTCTTAATTGTCATTCTGCAAAATTTACCCTCCCTTTCTTTTTTGCTATTCACATCCTGCTCTCTGCTGCCTGAGGACGATGAGGGAATAGAAAATTTGTCTTACCTGTAATTTTACTTTCCTCGAGTCTGAAGGCAGCACATACATACTCTCCTAATCATTTTGGACCCATTCATCTATTTTTTTAACACATGAGTGAGCGGTAAGAAAGTGTTCATATAGCACCAGCAATTAATTATGATAGTTCTTAATTTAGTAATCTAGGTAGGCTGGTCCTAGGGTGGCAACAAGGGGACATCATATCCCGCTCTGTGCTTCCTGCAGACTCGAGGAAAGTATAATTACAGGTAAGACAAATTTTCTATGCATTATGGAGCACAAAAGCACATAACAGCCACGTTACAGAATGCAGGTCTTCCTCAAACTTGTGCTAAAATCTGCCTATTTGCTTTTGTGCTGGACACTAAAGCACTGACAAATATATCTGGCTGTGCCTTGGACTCTTCTTGCATACTGGACTTCTTTTGTGGAAGCCACCAAGCTAGCAGGCCAGATCCCTACCTATTTGGATACACCAAAGCAACCATTTCAGATGAATGGAACAGATTTTCAGTACAGAAATTTCTTCAACAAATTTGCCAGGTATGACTATAACATTAGCCTTTGCTAATCCATTATATTCCCTGTCCTCTTCCATGCCAAGTAGTCCTCATCCCACAGGAATATATTGCTGCATGACACTAGTACCACCACCAAGGTATAAAAAACATTACATAGATAAGATTCTCCTGGAACCGTTTGCGTAGATTTTCAAGGAAAGCGGTCTCACTGGTGTGGGAATCTAGCAGCACAAAATCTTGCACTCCAACCTTCTCACGGGCACTTAGGGAACCCTCAATGTGCATATCTGTGTCCTTCTCGTTACCATTTGACACCTGTAAAAAAAAAAAGATAGGATTGTACAAAAAGTAAGAGAATACAAGTGAAAGCATATTAAGGCTACTTTCACACTAGCGTTTTTATTTTTCAGTATTGAGATCCGTCATAGGATATCAATACCGGGAAAAAAAATGCTTCCGTTTTGTCCCCATTCATTGTCAATGGGGAGAAACTGTAACTGCACAGAACCGAATGCTCCAAAATGCATTCCGTTCTGTTCTCATACCAGAGAGCCAACCGCAGCATTCTATCCCTGGACAGGATGGGATTTGCTGCGCCTATAAGGCTGGATTGCAGGGTAATCCTAACCCCTGGAAAGAAGCAGCGTATAACGGGATGGAAAAATTAATCAAGCCAGCAAAGGAGGCACTATGGAGAATGACAGTACATTAGTAAATGCCTGGTGTTAACTTTGTCTACATGATAAATGTCATTTGCTGAAGTGGGATAACCCCTTTAGTTGCTACAAATGAGGCATTGTTGAAACATTGTCACAGCCACTAGATGGCGACTAAATATTTCAAAACCAGTACATTAAACATTTTACTGTTTTTCTGTTATTTCTGCTGTTCCCCCAATTTAATCTACAATACCTTTTAACATACACTATCACATATTGTGATCACATTATTATTTTTCAGACACATTTGGCTTTTTATTCTAGAAATCAACAGTATTTTTTTCTCAGCAATTTACAGGCAATACCCAAAATGGACAAAGTAAAATCAAATTTGTTGAAAAAATGGAATACATTTAAACTATTTGCTATGATGCTCAAATGCTCAAAGAGAACCTGTCCGGCTTTTTTGTGATTAAACTAGGGGCATGGTGCTATAGGACTTTTAAACAGTATTCCAACCATATCCTACAGAAAATGAACTTTAATAATGGCACATGCAATATTACATGCAAATAGCTTACCCAGTGTTGGAGCTTTGCAGAGTCATGAACTCTGTAATCACACCCAACCTACGTGACTGACGTCCCCCTTTCGGTCTGATGTCAGAGCTGCTTTGAAATGGGCTATTATGCTTCATTCACTAGTATGCTTTGGGCATATGTGTCGAGCCACTGCTTCATCAGTTTACTCAGCATGTCTGGAGTGTATGAGTACAGACAAATTGATACAAAATTGAAGGTTCCGAACAATGTCGGCACCCAACCCCAATATCATCACTAAAGGGGTTCAGCTCTGAAATCGGACATACCCAGAATTTCACCCAGGCAGCTCCTTGTTATGAGCATCAGAGCATTTCATCCTCCGATGCTCTCCTTTGTACTGCGCTATATCAAAGGCATATTATGGAGGGCAAAGGCATTTTATGGAGTTCCGGTGACATACTTGGCTATCCATAAGGATTGCTAGCTTGGCTTTAGCCCACCCATCAGAGCCGGTGACATCACCGGGAACAATGCTGTTGCTATAAATAAATAAAAACTTGCCCTAAGCGATCCAGCACAGGGCAAGGGAAAGCATCAGTGGGCTGCTTGGGTGAAATTCTGGGTATGTCCGGGTTCAGCTCTGAACCTGGACAACCCCTTTAATGTCTAAAAGGTTTTGAATCAAAGAAATCAACCCTAGTGGCAAGTGATTGGCTCTTTAGGCAGTCAAATGTTTTTTTTTCTCCTGGATATTTGGGGCCCATTATGGCATCAGAGCCTGGGCCCACAGGAAGATCCTCTGGTACTCTAGTTCCAAACAACATGGAAGAAGTTCCAAAAAAAACCACAACTCTTCCTGCAGCTTGACCCCTAACCAAATTGAGTAATAAAGGAAGAAGGGCTCTGGTCAAAGAGGTGACCTAGAACCCAATGATTGTCACTCTGACAATGAGAACCTTCAGAAGGCCAACCATCTCTGCAGCGCTCCACTAATCAGGCTTTTTTTGGTAGAATGGCCAGACAAATCACTTTTAAGTGACAGGGAAGTGACTTTTCCAGAAGGCTCTTAAAGGGAACCTGTCATATTGAAAGTGCAGTCCTTTCTGTAGACAGCATGTCACAGAGCAGAAGGAGCTGGGTAGATTGATGTATAGATTGGTGTGGAAAGCTTGAGGAAAATTTGTAAATCACTGACTGAAATCTTTGCTCTTTCTGACCTTAAAAGTCCAGTTCAGTGATTAATGGCTATCGATGTATGTAAACTTATACAGGAAACCCGTCAACCATTAAAGGGGTTGTGCAGTCATGTTAAAATATATAGCCATGAAAATAACTGCAATAAACAAGCTACTTGATACTTTTTTCAGGTTTGGGTTCCATCTGCCCCCACAGGCCTGTGGTCACGTGACAGTATATGGCGGACAAGTCAATGATGTGGCATAACGCCTCTCTCATAGGCCCCTTAGATGGAGCAAACAAACGCAAGTCAGAGGGTCTCGCTTTCCATTTGTAGCCCTGCTGTTAAATGGAGTGTGGCTGTATCTTAGCAAAGTGCCAGCCCCTTAGGAGTATCTTAGTTTGAAAGAGTTGTCAGTTTTCATAATATTGATGACCTATCCTCAGGATAGGTCATCAGTACAAACACAAATTCCCTTAGGAGAGTATTATATAGGGAGCTAAAACATAACCTTTACTTATAATAATCAATAAAACATAGACATTCTGAGCCTCAAAACCACGCTGGGGCTGTCGTGTGGGGTACGCCTGAATTTGGTAAGAGCGTTCAAATATCTTTTAAATACTATATATGTACATCGTCTACTGATTGTGGTGCTACGTTTTATTAATTATTAAAGTAAAGGTTATGTTTTAGCTCCCTATATAATACTCTCCTAAGGGAATTTGTGTTTGCGCTCTTGACTCCGGGAGTATAATTATCTATACAAAAGTTATTATTATATTTTCTTAGGTCATCAGTATCAGATAGATGGGGGTACAATTCCGTGCTTCCCCACCGATCAGCTGTTTGAAGGAGCCATGGCCTTCATACAAGTGCTGTGTTCCCTTCAATGCTGTCCTGCACCCCTGTTACAATGTAGGCATCATGGCTCCTTCAAAATACATCAAGATAATAAAGGAATAATTTTTAATATGTGTTAGGCTACTTTCACATTTGCGTTTTTGCCTGATCCAGCAGGGATCAGCAAAAACGCTTCCGTTACTGATAATACAACTAGCTGCATCTATTATGAACAGATCTGGTTGTATTATCTTTAACATAGGAATGACGGAAAAACGGATCCGTCCCCATTGACTTGCATTGTGGGTCATGCTGTTTTGCTTCCCATTCCATGACGGAAAGCTTTGGTTTCCTCTCTGTTATGGAAACGCAACCAAATGGAATAGAATGCATTTTGGAGCATTCTATTCTGTTCAGTTCAGTTTTGTCCCCATTGACCCAATACCGGAAAATGTAAGCGCAAGTGTAAAATAAGCCCTAATTTTATAGGAAAAAAACCCTGTAATGTAATAAAATGTGTGATAACCGCGCAACAATGATTTTGCTACTGAGAGAAAAACATGTCATTTATACTAAAATGAGCGCACAGATTCCAAATATAAACTCAGAATTTGCCTGACACGTCTAGATTTGAACCCCTTAAGGACCCTGGAATTTTCCATTTTTGCGTTTTCCTTTTTCACTCCCCAGCCTTCCCATAGTCCTAACTTTTTTTATTTTTCCATTCACATAAGGGCTTATTTTTTGCGGGACAAGTTGTACTTTCTAATGGAAAAAAAATTCTAAATGGGGTAGAATTGGGAAAAAACTGATAATTTTTATTTATTTTTTACACTGTACACTATGCGGTAAAATTGACCTGTTATCTTTATTCTCCAGGTCAGTACGGTTACCACACTTGTATAATTTTTCTTGCGTTTTAACACTGAAAAAAAAATTAAAACCTTTGAGGGAAATTTTTTTATTTTATAACCATATTCTGACCCCTATAACTTTTTTGTAGTTATGTGTACGGGGTTGTGTGAGGGCTCATTTTTTTAGGGACGATCTGTTCTTTTCAGTGATATCGATTTGAAGTGTGTGTGACTTTTTGATCACTTTTTATAAAAAAATATTGGGTAGTTGAAGTGACAAAAATGGCAAATTGGCAGTTTTTATATTTTTTCCTGTTACGCCATTTGCCGTATGCCATTAATATTGTTATATTTTAATAGTATGCACATTTTCGCTCGCGGCAATGCCCATGATGTTTATTTTTTCATTGTTTATTTTTATTTTAAGGAAAGGGGGGCGATTTGAACTTTAATTTTTTTTTATTTGCTAAAACTTTTTTTTACTTTTTTTAAGTCATCTTGGGTGACATTAACTGGCAATTATTAGATTGTCTATTGTGCTCATTGATGTCTATATAGACACCATTGAACACTTCATTTGCACTATACCAATACAATGCTGCTACCTAGTGGTCTGTATTGGTATAGTCATCTAATAGGCACTGAAGCCTACTTGAGGCTTCAGCCTATTAGATCAATGTACTCCGCTTCCGGACTGCACAGATGCCATGGTCACATTTGACCACGGCATCTGAAAGGGAAAATGTATGCAATCAGCCTTATGCCTGATCGCATACATGTGCCGCGGGTCTCTGCTATTTAAAATAGCAGAAACCTGGCGGCTATGGTCCTTAAAGGGTTAAGTTACACATGCAAAGCCTATTCAGTTATAATATTAATGCATTATATTGGAGATATTCCAATGGACATGTCCAGACCTGTTCGGACGCACTCAAGCTGATGTAAGCAGTAAGTATATAAGGCAATCTGGACAGATTTTGATAAAGTGATCTGTTATAGTGCTATCAGTTTTGAAACTTAAGATGGATAAACGCAAATGTGTTAACAATCCAGACAATTTCTGCTACATATGTGGCAAATACACTACTTATGATCAGAGCAAGAATCTGACAAAGCTAGTACGTCTTGCAGCTTGGGATGCATTTGTGGTAGTAGTGCAGAACTTCCTTGGGAACAGACAAGCTGCAAACTATGCTGAATTAGTAGACAACATGCTTACAGCATATGAACAACTTGGCTGCCGAATGTCATTGAAAGTACATTTCTTACATTCCCATCTTGACTTTTTCCCACCCAATTTGGGACACGTAAGTGCCGAACATGGAGAGCGGTTCCATAAAGCTATTTCTACAATGGAGAATCCCAACATGATGGGGGACTACTGCTGGTTTTTGCAACGGGAAACTATGACCGTTCACAAATGCAAAAGCAGATGCCTGAAGCACTTTTAACAGTACTGGGCCTTGCTCAAGTAAGACTTTTAAACTGAAAAACTAGACTTTTTGAAATGTTATTCCATTACATTTTCATACACTGTTTACTATGCAAACTTTGATGTAGATCAGGTAATTGTTGGAGTAAAACTTGTTCTGTTCAAAATTATTAAATGCTTTCCAAGTGCTTAATTCATTTAGGCATACTTATGCATAGCAAAATTTTGTGACGTGTTACAACAATTCTGACTTCAGATGTGTAATCCGCACACTCGATTTAGTATAGGACAAATTATTTTTGTCCAGTAGCAGACAAAAAGTTATTTTGTTGTTGCGTGGTATAAGTGAAGGGGTCTGAATACTTTTTTTATTTGAGCTAAATAATTTCTAAACATTTCGCTCATGTATTTATATTATTATTAGCAGTAGTATTTATGTTTATGCTACAGTTACGTTCATGAGTTTGGAGTTATTACATGTATGCTAAACTAGGACTGGTTAACTAGAAAACCTAAAGTTCAGGCACCTTTCTTCTGGGGAAGACACCTTAAATGGACATACAGTAGGCGTGCGTGCTGGCCCTATAAGAGTCAGCAGGAGCATGCGCCCTAAAGGTCTTGGCAATAGATAAGCGAGCTTGGCTGCTTTCCAAAGTCTTATAGCAGTAAATGGAGAGCAAGCCATGTATGCTTGGCTATTCCTTGCACTTATTGCTGTGGGACTTCTGAAAATAGCAAAGCCAGTGCTCAGCTATTTTTGGAAGTTCCATAGAAGTGAATTGAGAAAGCTGCATATGTGTGGCTTGCTTTCTATTCACGGCAGGCCCCATTTGTCGCCACTGGGCATTGGAGAGGCCTGGCTGCCCGCCTCCTACCTGCTGACTATGGCCCCTGGTGATTTGGTACGTTTGAATGCAATATTTGGGCATGTGGTATTTTAAATTTCTGCTACTGGCCCTTTAATGGCCATGTTATGACTTTTAGGAACAATGCCCCTTTAAGACTGTGTAGCAGATTGCATTCAGGCTGTCTTAAATACTATGTATGTTATTATGTGTTCGGTTACATTGTATCTGTGTATGCATCAAGAGGATTTATCTGCTTCTTCGGTTTGGTGATTGTGGTGTCTGCCAGAGTGCTTGGAAGCCTCAGGAAACGCTAGGCGCATCCGTAAACGGAGGTACTCAGTCGGGGTGCCAGGTGATCCGTTACATTGGTGGCAAGCAGTGGGATGGCGTCCTGGTGTGAGAGGAACAACACCCTGGAGACACAGGAATTATTATGGAGCGGCATAGAACCAGCGAGTCCCTGGACGACGCTCGAGGTAGAAAAGGAATGGAACCGGAGGTTACAGAACCTCTTGGCACCACTGGTCAAGCCAATAGGAGAGGCAACCAGGTTGGACTGCAGAGAGAGCGCCCGACAAGAGATGTGGGAAGAAACCCTAGAAGGTGTCCAGTGTTGGCGAGGTGAGCGTCTTCCCAGCAAGGAGCAGCGGTTACAAGCCAGAGTGGCCCTACGGATACCTATGCTGGGAGAACAGGCCCAGGAGGAATTGGTGATGCAACTTAATTCACTGGCATGGAGGGAACTGGGTCTCGATGATGCATACCAAGCGCTACGTTGGTACGCGGTTCAGCGGGTTCCCGGAATGGCCAAATTTGACAAACCCGAGGGCATGGATTATAATGGCCCTGGCTTATTATGGGGGGCCTTTGCAGAACCGGAATTTGGGAGTGCGGCAGAGTCACGGCTTTGGGACATTTTTGACTATAGAGAGGCCGTGCTGGATCTCCCTATGGCCGAAGACCTAAGGCCAGACCTGATTGAACTGGCTGTCCAGGAATGGGAACTGGAGCAGGATTACCAGCACCTGGTCAGCTCCAGTCAGTCACCCTATACCCTGCAAGTACCACCAGAGCAGTGGGAGATCAAACAGAATTATGCGGACTTATATGATCAAGTGACACCGCCTGTCTCTAACCTGATGGGGCTTATGGACTGTACACCATTGGGAGCGTTGAGTTTCGTTCCCCCTCCCCAACAACTAAGCCCGTCATCAGGAGACCTGCATTCGGTACCTCCTACTCCCCAACCAGCCCCAGAAATGAGGGACCTTATCGACTGGTCCTGGGAAGACCCACAGATGGCAGGTGGAGATGGGACCGAGATCTCTCTACCGGCCCTACAGAGATGCTGGGCAGCCGGCCCAGATCTCCAACTCCAGCAGCAGTACCAGGAGGAGGAGGTAAGCAACCCCTCCCCTCCACAGCCAACTCCAAACCAGGTACTGGGGTCAGTAGAGGAGTCGTTAGCCCCCTCTGGCCCCCTCCCAGCAGAAGAGCTGGCATCTGGGCAGAGCACCGCTGGCCTCTGCCCTACTTGTCCCCTTACTACCCAGCAGGACTGTACTCCAGTCCCTCCAGCAGAAGAGCTGGCATCAGGGCAGAGAGCCGCTAGCCTCTGCTCCACCGACCCCCTTGTTACAGGGCTGGCTTGTACCCCCCTCGCCCCAGCAGAATTGCTGGCATCAGTGCAGAACACCGCTGGCCGCTGTTCCCCAAGTAGCCCCAGCGGTTTGCCTAGCACACCAAGGGGAGACAGTAAGCCCCACAACAGTGCAGATGGGACCGTAGTCTCTGCACCTGCACCACTGGAGATATGGACAGTCTGTCCTGGTCCACAACAACAGGACAATGTATTGGAAGGAGAGGCAGTCTGTTTTCCCCTACAACAAGGGAGGGTGTCGCAGAGAGAGGAGCCTGTTACCCCTTCCCCCCAGCAACAGCTTTGTTCAACCAGGGGAGAGGGCACCCTGGTTACCTTCCCCCCAAGTCATGGATCTACAATTGGGCACAAGTGGCAATGTCTGTGTATGCATCAAGAGGATTTATCTGCTTCTTCGGTTTGGTGATTGTGGTGTCTGCCAGAGTGCTTGGAAGCCTCAGGAAACGCTAGGCGCATCCGTAAACGGAGGTACTCAGTCGGGGTGCCAGGTGATCCGTTACACCATTCTTGAGAGGTGTGTGCCCCAGAGGTGCGACCTGCATCTGTCAGACATTTATGGCATATCGTATCGATATGGCATAAATGTCCAGATGGGAATATCCCTTTAATTAGAAAAAGTGTTAAGAATCCCAAAACTATGGATGTAACTGTAACATAATAAATACTACTCCTAATAATAATAGTATTAACACATGAACAAAATGTTTAGATATAGCTGAAATAAATGTAAAAAAAAACGAATTCCAGCTCTTCACAATAAAAGGCTTCTTTATTCCACTTCTTTAAAAACAGACATCAAAAGCAAAGTAGTATGCTGTGACGCGTTTCGGGCTGTTATATCTTAGCCCTTCATCAAGACTTGGTAGAGTTCAGCCTTAAGAAGTGGGGTCACATTGCACAATCAGACTGCCCCTTCTAATCTCTCTCGCCAATCTTCTAATAGTAGGTTAGATTAATTCAATTTTGGTAGTGGTTCAGCTGTGCTCCCACCGGAATCATTGAGTCAGGTTGGAGGAAGATGGTGCTCCGTTTGTCGCCATACTTCAATCCATCCTCCCGGCTATGCCAAATGTAACATTGCAAATAATGGTGACAATAACACTGAGGCAACAACAGTTCTTTAATATAGATAACAGTATGATTTAACAAATAACATGGCAGATGCAAACAATAAAAAACTAAAAATGTCTTTTAAATTTCTGATTGTGAACAGTCTCTAGAAAAACTATTCCATCATCAGGCCAACCACTGTAATGCAAATCTGTAAATATTCTATTTAGGATACAGTTCAACAGTTGTTACACCAGATACCCTTTATACGTGATAACAGACTCACTCTGTGTTGTAATCAAGTGCTTGTGCTCAGGTCACACTGCTACTGTTTTGCAATCCACTTTCCTCTGCTCAATCCTGTATCTTCAACTTGCAGCTCTTCCTCTTTAATTCTGCAGGTCACTACGTCTGTAGATACCTCTGCTGTTTCTCACTGTAGAACACCTCACAGATTCAAATTGAAAAGTTTGTGGATAGCTCACCACCCTCCTCAATAAGGTAAGGGTGCTCTAGTCGAAAAACTGCTCACTCAGTCAGTCCAAAAATGATAAATAAAATAGAAAAACGGCTGGCACTCACTAGGTATGTGGTTCGCATCAAACAACTATTTATTTACCGCCAACTCAACAATGGAGTGGTAGCAGCAATGGATACAATTTAATTAAAACAATAATATCACTATAAAAAAAACCTAAAAGAAATAAAATGCAATGCACTGGTTATATAAATAAATGCAGAACCGCAATACAATAAGATCTCCTGGATAAGTGTTGGACTCTGTATATCGCAACAATGTTCCTTTGCCCAATGGCAATATGTATCCAAATCACTTGTGTTGGGGATACTGTCTCTTTAAATAGGAAATGTTACCAAGTCCATTCAGTGTCCACAATGTATTAGCTCAATTGATCCGGATCCCAAAAAATTTCCACAGGCTGCAATGGCTTAAAATATTGAATGCTGCTAGAGGATGCCGTTTCCCTCTATATATTTATCTTAGCAGTCCTTTAGCCAACTGATATTACGGCTTTCAATAGCTTTGCATATTGTATGTTGCAGGGAAATATTGCTTACCCATATAGAAGAATCTTTGGCAGTCGGATTTGACCGCTCGCTGCACCACTCACTTTCGGCGTCCTCGCACTCTGGTGTTTGTCACGTGGTATCCCAGAGATATCGCGGGACTTGGAAGCTTTGTTCCGATATTCCTATGAGAGGTGCTTAGGTAAGATGAAAAAACTGGAGCGCTCCACTTATGAAAGATGATCTAAATCTTATCGATCATATCCAAAATCTTGCTGTAGACAGGGATATAACGCTAAACGCGTTTCGAGGACTTCAATCCTCTTCCTCAGTAGCTATATCCCTGTTGATACGTCATCTCCATTTATATCGCCACAGGCAGTCCACAAAATCTGGGCTGGAATCTCTTTTTCGCATAGTGCGATTTTGGTGCATTTTTGATGCGGTCTTGAAATCGCATGTGCGTTTTTTGTTGTATTTAAACCGCAACCTCTTAATACATACTCATATACCAAAACACAATGATAATACAATTTAAAATATAGAAATAGTCTACAAAATGTTAAAAAATATTAAAAATACTAACATATATAAAAAAGGAAGTAAATGCTAATTTAAAAACTGATGAGGACTAGACGATGATTCATAAAAAAGACTTTGGTGCATGAAAGGGCGTCATCCTATACATCTTATAATCTCATGTTTCTCCTGAAATTGATAAATGTAGTATAACAATAATAGATGTAATGCAAAGTAGATGTAGTGAAAAGTAGCAAAAGGGGAGGTGGGCCCATCGACAAGAGGGGATCACAGCGCCGGTAAACGGCCAAGCATGTGATCCCTAATTGAATGAGGGGCACACCGCCCAATCTATAGGAAGCCAAAAATTTAGAGGAAGCCAAAAATTTCCAGTTCCGCATTTAAACCGGCTGGCTTAAGGCTTCCAAAATTATAGATTTGCTTGGATTCTGCCCTTGACATCCGCTCAATGTGGTTTCCACCCCTCCAGTGTTTGTCAATTTTTTCTAGAGCCACAATGGACAAACCTCTAGGGTCTTGTCCGTGGACTTCACCTTACAGATTCTCTCTCTTTCTCAGACCAGGACCTGTGGTGTGCTCTCCTAAAACTTCCTCAACTGTCTACGGAACATTGGTTCCACCTCCAGCTTGCTGACACAACACATAAACACTCTGTCAGGCTCTCAATGCAGGGGGAGTGCAGCTTCTCTAGTTGTTACAGATCTATTATTAGATTAGGTCATCAGTATCTTATAGGTTGTGTTCAGACTCCCAACACCCACATCGATCGACCGCCTGAAGGAGCTGCTGCACTCTGGAACAGGCACCAGAACTGGCACAGCTCCATACATTGGTTAACTTCTTAAGGACACAGCCTTATTTCACCTTAAGGACCAGGCCATTTTTTGAAAATCTGACCAGTGTCACTAAGTGGTGATAACTTTAAAACGCTTTGACTAATCTAGGCCATTCTGAGATAGTTTTTTTTTCGTCACATATTGTACTTCATGACACTGGTAAAACGGAGTCCAAAAAAATCATTTTTATTTATAACAAAATACCAAATTTACCAAACATTTGCAAAAAAATAGCAAATTTCCAAGTTTCAATTTCTCTACATCTATAATACATTGTAATACATACAAAAATAGTTATTACTTTACATTCCCCATATGTCTACTTCATGTTTGGATCAATTTGGGAATGATATTTTATTTTTGGGGGATGTTTCAAGGTTTAGAAGTTTTGAAGCAAATCTTTAAATTTTTCCGAAATGTTCAAAAACCCACTTTTTAGGGCCCAGTTCAGGTCTGAAGTCACTTTGAGGCTTACATAATAGAAACCACCCAAAAATGACCCTATTCTAGAAACTACACTCCTCAAGGTATTCAAAACTGATTTTACAAACGTCGTTAACCCTTTAGGTGTTCCACAAGAGTTAATGGCAAATGGAGATGAAATTTGAGAATTAAAATATTTTGCTAATTTTCAATTTTTATCAATTTTTTCCAGTAACAAAGCAAGGGTTAACAGCCAAACAAAATGCTATTGTTAGTGCCCCTATTCTGTAGTTTGCAGAAACACCCCAAATGTGGATGTAAACTACTGTACGGGCACACGGTAGGGCATAGAGGGAAAGCTGCGCCGTATGGTTTTTGGAAGGCAGATTTTGCTGGACTGGTTTATTTACACCATGTCCCATTTGAAGCCCCCATGATGCATCCCTAGAGTAAAAAATCCATAAAAGTGACTAAGAAACTACACGCCTCAAGGTATTCAAAACTGATTTTACAAACTTTGTTAACCCTTTAGGTGTTTCACAAGAATTGATGGAAAATAGAGACAATTTCAAACTTTCACTTTTTTGGCAGATTTTCCATTTCAATAATTGGAAACAAAACTCAATATTTATGGCTCTGATTCTGTAGTTTACAGAAACACCCCATATGTGGTCGTAAACTGCTGGACGGGCACACGGCAGGGCACAGAAGGAAAGGAATGCCATACGGTTTTTGGAAGGCAGATTTTGCTGGACCGGTTTTTTGACACCTTTATGTCACATTTGAAGCCCCCCTGATGCACCCCTAGAGTAGAAACTCCAAAAAAGTGACCCCATTTTAGAAACTACGGGATAGGGTGGCAGTATTTTTGGTACTAGTTTAGGGTACATATGATTTACTCTATATTACACTTTTTGTGAGGCAGGGTAACAAGAAATAGCTGTTTTGGCACCGTTATTTACAACATTCATCTGGTTCAGTTGTAAAGAGCAGGTTGTCATGGACGTATACTATTTTTTTATTTATGTAAGTTTTACACAATGATTTCATTTTTGAAACAAAAAAAATCATGTTTTAGTGTCTCCATAGTCTGAGAGCCATAGTTTTTTCAGTTTTTGGGCGAATATCTTAGGTACAGTAGGGTATGATTTTTGCGGGAGGAGGTGACGGTTTGGTTGGCACTATTTTGGGGTGCATATGACTATTTGATCGCTTGCTATTACACTTTTTGTCATGTAAGGTGAAAAAAAATGGCTTTTTGTACACTTTTTTTTTTTTTTTACGGTATTTACCTGAGGGGTTAGGTCATGTGATATTTTTATATAGAAGATTATTACAGACACGGCGATACCTAATATGTATACTTTTTACATTTATGTAAGTTTTACACAATTATTTCATTTTTTAAACAAAAAAAAAATCATGTTTTAGTGTCTCCATATTCTGAGAGCCAAAGTTTTTTTAGTTTTTTGGGCGATTATCTTAGGAAGGGTCTCATTTTTTGCGGGATGAGGTGACGGTTTGATTGGTACTATTTTGGCGTACATACAAATTTTTGATCACTTTTAAAACCCCTTTTTGTGAAGTAAGGTGGGCAAAATTTCTATTTCATCATAGTTTTTTTATAAATTTTTTATGGTGTTCACCGTGCGGGTAAAGTAACATGACCGTTTTATAGATCAGGTCGTTACGGACGCGGTGATATCAAACAGGTGATAAATATGTTTTTTGATTTTTACTTTTTTCATTTTTTTACATTTTTTTGACCCAGACCCACTTGGTTCTTGAAGATCCAGTGGGTCTGATGTCCCATGGACAGCCTCTGATCAGTACCATGGACAGCCGGACGTCTGTGAAGGTGTCTGGTTGCCATGGTAACCATCACTTGCTGCCACAGCAGAGCAGTGGGTGATGAGGAGGGAGGGGGGCCCCCCTCCCTCTCCCAACGGGGGCTGAAAAGGCACAGCAGCCCCCGATGGGAGAGGGAGGGAGCTCCCTATCTCTTAACCTCTTCCATACAGCGGTCCCTACGGACTGCGGCATGGAAGGGGTTAAACGCCTGACATCTGTGCCAGCACAGATATCAGGCGTTTCAAGCAGAGTGTCAGCAATGTGAGGACACTCTGCAAACCGCTTGGTTATCTTGAGAGAGGGGGTGGGCGGATGATCACATGCCTGCCCGATCCCTCCCTGCCCCCCCCCCTCGCTGCACCCGCCGGCAGATAACAAAGAGGGCAGCGGGGGGGGGGGGGGGGCAGGGAGGGATCGGGCAGGCATGTGATCATCCGCCCACCCCCCTCTCTCAAGATAACCAAGCGGTTTGCAGAGTGTCCTCACATTGGTTGGCACTATTTTGGGGTCCCGAACCCGAACCCCATTGAAGTCAATGGGGACCCGAACTTTTCGGCACTAAAAAGGCTGTAAAACAGCCCAGGAAAGGGCTAGAGGGCTGCAAAAGGCAGCAACATGTAGGTAAATCCCCTGCAAACAAATGTGGATAGGGAAATGAATTAAAATAAAAATTAAATAAATAAAAATTAACCAAAATCAATTGGAGAGAGGTCCCATAGCAGAGAATCTGGCTTCACGTCACCCACCACTGGAACAGTCCATTCTCAGATATTTAGGCCCCGGCACCCAGGCAGAGGAGAGAGGTCCTGTAACAGAGAATCTGTCTTCATGTCAGCAGAGAATCAGTCTGCATGTCATAGCAGAGAATCAGGCTTCACGTCAGCCACCACTGCAACAGTCCATTGTCATAAATTTAGGCCAAGCACCCAGGCAGAGGAGAGAGGTCCCGTAACAGACAATCTGGCTTCATGTCAGCAGGGAATCAGTCTTCATATCATAGCAGAGAATCAGGCTTCACGTCAGCCACCAATGCAACAGTCCATTGTCAGATATTTAGGCCCAGCACCCAGGCAGAGGAGAGAGGTCCCGTAACAGACAATCAGGCTTCACGTCAGCCACCAGTGCAACAGTCCATTGGCATATATTTAGGCCCAGCACCCAGGCAGAGGAGAGAGGTCCCGTAACAGAGAATCTGGCTTCATGTCAACAGAGAATCAGTCTGCATGTCATAGCAGAGAATCAGGCTTCACGTCAGCCACCACTGCAACAGTCCATTGTCATAAATTTAGGCCAAGCACCCAGGCAGAGGAGAGAGGTCCCGTAACAGACAATCTGGCTTCATGTCAGCAGAGAATCAGTCTTCATATCATAGCAGAGAATCAGGCTTCACGTCACCCACCACTGTAAGAGTCCATTTTCATAAATTTAGGCCCAGCACCCAGGCAGAGGAGAGAGGTCCCGTAACAGACAATCTGGCTTCATGTCAGCAGAGAATTAGTCTTCATATCATAGCAGAGAATCAGGCTTCACGTCAGCCACCAATGCAACAGTCCATTGTCAGATATTTAGGCCCAGCACCCAGGCAGAGGAGAGAGGTCCCATAACAGACAATCAGGCTTCACGTCAGCCACCAGTGCAACAGTCCATTGGCATATATTTAGGCCCAGCACCCAGGCAGAGGAGAGAGGTCCCGTAACAGAGAATCTGGCTTCATGTCAGCAGAGAATCAGTCTGCATGTCATAGCAGAGAATCAGGCTTCACGTCACCCAACATTGGAACAGTCCATTGGCATAAATTTAGGCCCCGGCACCCAGACAGAGGAGAGGTTCATTCAAATTTGGGTAGCCTCGCAATATAATGGTAAAATGAAAATAAAAATAGGATTGAATGAGGAAGTGCCCTGGAGTACAATAATATATAGTTAAGGGGAGGTAGTTAATGTCTAATCTGGACAAGGGACGGACAGGTCCTGTGGGATCCATGCCTGGTTCATTTTTATGAACGTCAGCTTGTCCACATTGGCTGTAGACAGGCGGCTGCGTTTGTCTGTAATGACACCCCCTGCCGTGCTGAATACACGTTCAGACAAAACGCTGGCCGCCGGGCAGGCCAGCACATCCAAGGCATAAAAGGCTAGCTCTGGCCACGTGGACAATTTAGAGACCCAGTAGTTGAATGGGGCCGAACCATCAGTCAGTACGTGGAGTGGTGTGCACACGTACTGTTCCACCATGTTAGTGAAATGTTGCCTCCTGCTAACACGTTGCGTATCAGGTGGTGGTGCAGTTAGCTGTGGCGTGTTGACAAAACTTTTCCACATCTCTGCCATGCTAACCCTGCCCTCAGAGGAGCTGGCCGTGACACAGCTGCCTTGGTGACCTCTTGCTCCTCCTCTGCCTTGGCCTTGGGCTTCCACTTGTTCCCCTGTGACATTTGGGAATTCTCTCAGTAGCGCGTCTACCAACGTGCGCTTGTACTCGCGCATCTTCCTATCACGCTCCAGTGCAGGAAGTAAGGTGGGCACATTGTCTTTGTAGCGTGGATCCAGCAGGGTGGCAACCCAGTAGTCCGCACACGTTAAAATGTGGGCAACTCTGCTGTCGTTGCGCAGGCACTGCAGCATGTAGTCGCTCATGTGTGCCAGGCTGCCCAGGGGTAAGGACAAGCTGTCCTCTGTGGGAGGCGTATCGTCATCATCCTGCCTTTCCCCCCAGCCACGCACCAGTGATGGACCCGAGCTGCGTTGGGTGCCACCCCGCTGTGACCATGCTTCATCCTCATCCTCCTCCACCTCCTCCTCATCCTCGTCCTCCTCGTCCTCCAGTAGTGGGCCCTGGCTGGCCACATTTGTACCTGGCCTCTGCTGTTGCCAAAAACCTCCCTCTGAGTCACTTCGAAGAGACTGGCCTGAAAGTGCTAAAAATGACCCCTCTTCCTCCTCCTCCTCCTCCTCCTGGGCCACCTCCTTTTCCATCATCGCCCTAAGTGTTTTCTCAAGGAGACATAGAAGTGGTATTGTAACGCTGATAACGGCGTCATCGCCACTGGCCATGTTGGTGGAGTACTCGAAACAGCGCAACAGGGCACACAGGTCTCGCATGGAGGCCCAGTCATTGGTGGTGAAGTGGTGCTGTTCTGTAGTGCGACTGACTCGTGCGTGCTGCAGCTGAAACTCCACTATGGCCTGCTGCTGCTCGCACAGTCTGTCCAGCATGTGCAAGGTGGAGTTCCACCTGGTGGGCACGTCGCATATGAGGCGGTGAACGGGAAGGCCGAAGTTACGCTGTAGCGCAGACAGGCGAGCAGCAGCAGGATGTGAACGCCGGAAGTGCGAACAGACGGCCCGCACTTTATGCAGCAGCTATGACATGTCGGGGTAGTTGTGAATGAACTTCTGCACCACCAAATTCAGCACATGCGCCAAGCAAGGGATGTGCGTCAAACTGGCTAGTCCCAGAGCTGCAACGAGATTTCGCCCATTATCACACACCACCAGGCCGGGCTTGAGGCTCACCGGCAGCAACCACTCGTCGGTCTGTTGTTCTATACCCTGCCACAACTCCTGTGCGGTGTGGGGCCTGTCCCCCAAACATATGAGTTTCAGAATGGCCTGCTGACGTTTACCCCGGGCTGTGCTGAAGTTGGTGGTGAAGGTGTGTGGCTGACTAGATGAGCAGGTGGAAGAAGAGGAGGAGGAAGTCGAGTAGGAGGAGGTGGCAACAGGAGGCAAAGAATGTTGCCCTGCGATCCTTGGCGGCGGAAGGACGTGCGCCAAACAGCTCTCCGCCTGGGGCCCAGCTGCCACTACATTTACCCAGTGTGCAGTTAGGGAGATATAGCGTCCCTGGCCGTGCTTACTGGTCCACGTATTTGTGGTTAGGTGGACCTTGCCACAGATGGCGTTGCGCAGTGCACACTTGATTTTATCGGATACTTGGTTGTACAGGGAAGGCACGGCTCTCTTGGAGAAGTAGTGCCGGCTGGGAACAACATACTGTGGGACAGCAAGCGACATGAGCTGTTTGAAGCTGTCTGTGTCCACCAGCCTAAATGACAGCATTTCATAGGCCAGTAGTTTAGAAATGCTGGCATTCAGGGCCAGGGATCGAGGGTGGCTAGGTGGGGATTTACGCTTTCTCTCAAATGTTTGTGAGATGGAGAGCTGAACGCTGCCGTGTGACATGGTTGAGATGCTTGGTGACGGAGGTGGTGGTGGTGTTGGTGGTACATCCCCTGTTTGCTGGGCGGCAGGTGCCAACGTTCCTCCAGAGGCGGAGGAAGAGGCCGAGGCGGCAGCAGCAGAAGAGGTAGCAGGGGGAGCCTGAGTGACTTCCTTGGTTTTAAGGTGTTTACTCCACTGCAGTTCATGCTTTGCATGCAGGTGCCTGGTCATGCAGGTTGTGCTCAGGTTCAGAACGTTAATGCCTCGCTTCAGGCTCTGATGGCACAGCGTGCAAACCACTCGGGTCTTGTCGTCAGCACATTGTTTGAAGAAGTGCCATGCCAGGGAACTCCTTGAAGCTGCCTTTGGGGTGCTCGGTCCCAGATGGTGGCGGTCAGTAGCAGGCGGAGTCTCTTGGCGGCGGGTGTTCTGCTTTTGCCCACTGCTCCCTCTTTTGCTACGCTGTTGGCTCGGTCTCACCACTGCCTCTTCCTCCGAACTGTGAAAGTCAGTGGCACGACCTTCATTCCATGTGGGGTCTAGGACCTCATCGTCCCCTGCATCGTCTTCCACCCAGTCTTGATCCCTGACCTCCTGTTCAGTCTGCACACTGCAGAAAGACACAGCAGTTGGCACCTGTGTTTCGTCATCATCAGAGACATGCTGAGGTGGTATTCCCATGTCCTCATCATCAGGAAACATAAGTGGTTGTGCGTCAGTGCATTCTATGTCTTTCACCGCTGGGGAAGGGCTAGGTGGATGCCCTTGGGAAACCCTGCCAGCGGAGTCTTCAAACAGCATAAGAGACTGCTGCATAACTTGAGGCTCAGACAGCTTCCTCGGTATGCATGGGGGTGATGTGACAGACTGATGGGGTTGGTTTTCAGGCGCCATCTGTGCGCTTTCTGCAGAAGACTGGGTGTGAGATAATGTGATCGTGCTGGATCCACTGTCGGCCACCCAATTGACTAATGCCTGTACCTGCTCAGGCCTTACCATCCTTAGAACGGCATTGGGCCCCACCATATATCGCTGTAAATTCTGGCGGCTACTGGGACCTGAGGTAGTTGGTACACTAGGACGTGTGGATGTGGCAGAACGGCCACGTCCTCTCCCAGCACCAGAGGGTCCACTAACACCACCACGACCATGTCCACGTCCGCGTCCCTTACTAGATGTTTTTCAAATAAAATATTATTTGGCCCAATGTATTGTATTCAAATTCAGCTGAATATAAATTTGAGGCCTAGTATTTAGGCGCTGGGTGACCGGTATAGATTTACTGACAGAATTAGACTTGGAAATGCACAGTAGCGTGTGTGTGAAGTTATTCTGAATGACCCTATGTGCACCTTGAATATTATATACCCTTTTAGGGATAGATTTCAAATAGCTCTGATACAGCAGAAACCACTAAATTATGAAATTGCTAAATTGGGAATTGTATTTCAACCCAGAACAAAAAATGTGCTTTGACGGACACTAAATAACTTGCCCAGCCAGAACAGTACAGCGGTAATGACAGATTTAGCGGGATATAAATTTGAGGCCTAGTATTTAGGCGCTGGGTGACCGGTATGGATTTACTGACAGAATTAGACTTGGAAATGCACAGTAGCGTGTGTGTGAAGTTATTCTGAATGACCCTATGTGCACCTTGAATATTATATACCCTTTTAGGGATAGATTTCAAATAGCTCTGATATAGCAGAAACCACTAAATTATGAAATTGCTAAATTGGGAATTGTATTTCAACCCAGAACGAAAAATGTGCTTTGACGGACACTAAATAACTTGCCCAGCCAGAACAGTACAGCGGTAACGACAGATTTAGCGGGATATAAATTTGAGGCCTAGTATTTAGGCGCTGGGTGACCGGTATGGATTTACTGACAGAATTAGACTGGGATATGGCCAAAAAATAACGACACTATTGCTGGTTAAATGCACTTGGTGTGAAGGCTTGACCAACCACACTACTGAGGGTTAAATGCACTTGGTGACAGGCGCAGCTTGCCCCTGATGTAGTATATGGCCAAAAAATGAACAGACTATTGCTGGTTAAATGCACTTGGTGTGACAGCTTGACCAACCACACTACTGAGGGTTAAATGCACTTGGTGACGGGCGCAGCTTGCCCCTGATGTAGTATATTGCCAAAAAATGAACAGACTATTGCTGGTTAAATGCACTTGGTGTGACAGCTTGACCAACCACACTACTGAGGGTTAAATGCACTTGGTGACGGGCGCAGCTTGCCCCTGATGTAGTATATGGCCAAAAAATGAACAGACTATTGCTGGTTAAATGCACTTGGTGTGACAGCTTCACCCTGATGTAGGCTTTAGCCAAAAAACAACCACACCATTGAGGGTTAAATGCACTTGGTCGCAGCTTGTGCTGGCGCACCACAAGACACAAAATGGCAGCCGATCACCCCAGAAAAAAGTGACTGACAAACGGTCTGGGCAGCCTAAAAACAGTGAGCAATTGAGTATCAGCAGCTCAATGATCCACAGCTGCAGATCGATCAATTAATCAAGTCCTTTGGAGGAGTTAATCTGCCTAATCTCGCCCTACTGTCGCAGCCGCAACCTCTCCCTATGCTGATCAGAGTAGAGTGACGGGCGGCGCTATGTGACTCCAGCTTAAATAGAGGCTGGGTCACATGGTGCTCTGGCCAATCACAGCCATGCCAATAGTAGGCATGGCTGTGACGGCCTCTTGGGGCAAGTAGTATGATGCTTGTTGATTGGCTGCTTTGCAGCCTTTCAAAAAGCGCCAAGAAAGCGTCAAAAAGCGCCAAGAAAGCGACGAACACCGAACCCGAACCCGGACTTTTACGAAAATGTCCGGGTTCGGGTCCGTGTCACGGACACCCCAAAATTCGGTACGAACCCGAACTATATAGTTCGAGTTCGCTCATCCCTAACTACCACTAATCAATGTATGGAGCTCTGCCTGTTCTGAATCACCATGGCTCCTGCAGCGAACTAATTGGTGGGGTTGCTGGGAATTGAACTGATATTGATGACCTCATCTATTTTAAGGAAGGTCTCCTGTCTTTGCATCCTAGCCTTGTTTACATTTTTAAATATCAGAAGCTACTCAAAGGCAGTAACACAGGTCTTCCAGAACATAACAATGGTAATAATCAGGGAGGACCCAAATATCTGCTGGTCAAATGCTATTATTTTGTCTGTGGCATCAGATGCAGAGCTTGCTAAGAGCTCATTTGCATACCTTCTTTCCAGAATTCCATAGGAGCACACAGAAGACTCCTCACATGGATTAAGGCGCTCTCTATAAAGCGATATAGTACACCCAAAATTTTGAAATGTATTTTATTACTAAATTTTTATTATTTAATTATTAAAGAGTAACTAAACCTTTACATAAACTTTTAATATGTTGTCCCTAAGGCCGTAATAAAACAATCTCTAATATACTTTATTAATAAATTTTCTATTTTTACTACACTTTTCTTTGCCTAAAGCTCACTGGTGTGTTTAAAACTCTGTTCTCTGTACACCGCTGACACCTCAGTGGTGTACGAAGTACGGAGTACATTTTATCAATGGGGCCCCAGCAGCGCCGTGAGTACGGGCAGGAGCAGCAATGTGCTCCCTGGATGATTACTAACTCTTGGCATAGCACATAGGTACCCTGCACCCACGTACTATGCCAGGATTACCTGAGCGGAGCAGGCTCCTGCTTCTGCCTGCTCTGCTAAGCTAAGAGAGCTGACATGTCTAATTTACTGTAGTCACCTTCAAAAACCACCAGCAGATTACATGAGCAATTTACAGTAGCTTCTACATAATATTCTTTGTATACATTACTTTCACAAACTGTAGCAATGGCTGTCAGCACATCATGAAACCTCTAGCTACATTGCATTGAGAGAATACAACCTAATACTCAGAGCAATGGATCTAAAAAAAATAAAGCTGCCTTAGATTCTAAAATTTCACTGCTGAAACGTTCAACCTGAGGTGCTTGCAGAGTTAGCAAATCACCTTAGGAACAGAGATCTGGACTTTGCTGCAGGGGGACCACCAGGCTGCTACCTCCTGTGAACTCTGTCTCTATGATTGACAGCTAACTCATGGGGGTCAGAGACACCAGTGCAGAGTGGCACAGTATGAATAATCTGATTAAAACGTCTGAGGTCAGGGCAGGCAGCAAAGGGTCAAAATCCAGGAAACAAGCAGGTCAATACATGGGCAGAATATGAATACATCACACCTTTTAGGTATTAAAAGGCTAGGAACCTATTGCTCAGGCACCTTCCCATGATGGTGACAATTAGTACATGTGCACGATGACTCTTTAAGAGCCGGAGACAGTCTGCTCACGCTATAAGCAGAGAAAGAGAGCAAGCAGGCCGCAGCCTATGTGGAGGAACACAACAGGCTCGGTGGCCAGACCTGCTGGGAAGAAGAGAACAGCGGAAGTTGGGACCACGCTGCCTTGGGCCAGGGCAGGTGAGCAGAACAAACAGCTTTTGCAGTGTCGTAGGGTAAACTATCCTGCTTAAAGGGGTCACTGCCTTTAGGGAATACCACCAAAGTGCCATCCAAATGAATGCCAGGACCCATGGTTTATTAGTAGAACAATGACCAGAGCATTACACTGCCTCCTCTGGCTTGCCTTCTTTACCTAATGTATTTTGTTGCCAAATCTTCTCCAGGTAAGCGATGTGCACAAATCTGGCCATCCAGCTGATGTAAAATAAATTGTGATTCATCAAACCAGGCCACTGTGTTCCATTGCTCCATGGTCCAGTTCTGATGTATAGGTGCTGTCAGTGGTAGATAGGATTTAGTATGGGCACACTTACCGATTTGCAGTGGCATATGCAGCAGGCCCCAATGCACTGTGTTCTGACACTTTTCAACAACTGCTTTTTCAGCAAATTGTGCTACAATAACTCTTCTGTGGGATCAGATTAGACAGGCTAGCCTAGCTCCTCATCCAGATCAATGAGCCCTGGGTGGTCATGACTATGAGGGTATGTAACACTGGCATAAATCAACTGCCGAGAAATCTGTAGTAGATTGGCAACTGAAAATAGGTATTTTTTGAAGGCAGATTTGAAGAGTTTTTCAAATCGGCTACTGAAAAAAAATCTACTATTTTTACATTGTGTGCACAAGGTAGAGATTTTTTTTTCCATTTCTTACATTAAATCAGTGGGGAAATTTTGAATGTGCATTTAGCAGTAGAAAACACAAGTTTTCCGCTGCTGAATCACTGGCAGATCTTAGCCATGTGAATACGCACTGACACTGGTTCACTGGTTGTCCTTCTTTGAACCACTTTTGGTAGGTTACTTTTGTCCATTTCTGCTGCTTTCACTACATCAGCTTCAAGAAATGACTGTTCATTTGGTGCCTAATGTATCCCACCACTTTGCAAGTGCCATTGTATTAAAAGTCACTCACGTCAATTGTTGGTGGTTTTAGACTGGATTTACATGTTGCGTCTTTGTTAGGGTAAAAAATACGCAACAAGTAAACCCAGCCTGACTATTTTCACTCTTTGGTATACATTTGCACCAAATTCTCACAATTTTCTACATTCTGTGCATTTGCCAAACATACCATAACTATTGAATTATATTTGCCAGCAAAAATTGGCCCGAAATAGTGTAGTGCCCTGGAGCAAGGGAACTTTGGAGCATGGACGTTTGTAGACATTGACCCCTATTGCTGCTATGCAAAGCCATCAATTCCCTATTTTACTGAACATTGAAGGGTTAACTTGCACTATGATTTATGCCATTGTTCACACTTCTTTTCTGTAGTTGAACTACATTATATATAGAAGTAAATGGAAGACTCATGCACGGTGCGCCCTGTGTCACTTTGCAGGCTCCGTTGTAAAGATAGGTGTGGGTCCCAGAGGTGGGACACGCACCTATTAGATATTGAGGGCATAGAGGTGGGACACGCACCGATGAGATATTGAGGGCATAGAGGTGGGACACACAACTATAAGATATTCGGGGCATTTCCTAGCAATATGTCCCCAATGTCCAAGATAGGAAAACTCCTTTAATGCACAGCCAGCAAATACTGACAGACTTCGGGACTTTCCAGTCTGTCAACTGAGAAACTAGTAATTTCCATTGCTGTAATAAGGGACTATAAAGAGCTGACTTTTGGAGGGGGAAAAAACAGACACAGTGAACTTTTGATGGACTGGTTTAGCTCTGTCAGATGGTGGTTTATGTTTGGAAACAGCTTAATTATTTCCATTTGCTTGTATTGAAGCACAATACAAGTCTATGGCAACTATGAACTGCAACATTGTTCCTGTTAGGCGGTACATCTCCAGCTTCACCACTCACACTAGAAGGTTCTGAATCAGTTAGAAATTGTATAAAAGTAGAGCCCCTAAGGTTCTGAAAATAGGGAACAGTTTTTAGCAGGAGAGACCAGACTTCACAAGTGACCAGAAGACACTGAGATGGGGATACCCTGCCTGTCAGCTGAGCAGCAGACTCTAGTCCACCAGCCCTTTTGGCCAGGGTAGCAGCCTTCTGAGACAGAGGGACAACAAGCTCAGGCCTTTCCTCAGCATATAGCCTTCTTCTGTCAAAGAGGAAACTGGAGAAGCTAGCTCAGTGTGTTGCCTGTATTGTTATGCACTTCAGTTCCTCCAGTAAAGAAGCACACTGGTTTACTACTAACCCTGACTCTCTGGACTTATTTCCCAATGGGTTGCACCATGCCTTGACATGACCAATAGAGAGCAACAACACGTGGTGACTCAACAGTATTTAGGGTATCTAGGGTAGTGTTGGGGCCACATTAAACTCTGTTACAACAATAATTCCATTTGTATATGTGCTTGTTGAGGCACATATATCAGTGTAATTAGGTCAGGCTAAATACATAATTATCAAGTCCTCCAACTCTCACAACTTTTCCTGACACTTGAAAAGTTTAAAGGGAGTCTATCAGGAGTTTTGACCATGCTAAATCACTGACAGCACTAGTTAGGAACTGAGGAGGGCAAGAAAAACATGCCCTTTTGTAGAAGTAGTGAGAATATGGACTTTTATTCCTCCAGGTCCTGCTGGAAGTGGCACTGGAGGCAAAGCTTCACTGTGAGGTACTCTCTCTGTTCTCTGCATTGAGCTGTTTCATACAAAACTCCACTGCTCTGCTCTGAGTGACAGCTGTAGTGGTCTTCTGGTTGGATACTACAGTTTTACATGTTTAAAACTGCTGACAGACTCCCTTTAATAATTCCACCACTTTTCTGCATTGTAGCTCAGAAATGGTATTCTTCAATTGGTGTGCTTTGCTTTGAGAGATACAGCACATCCCTCAGCAGTGGCGTACTAACGGGGTGGGGGGGGGGGCAATCCGCCCCAGGTGCCAGCTCTCAGGGGGGTGCCAGAAGCAATGAGCGCTTCCACCAATACAGATGGAAGTGCTCATTGCTGGAGCGCTGGGAGCTGCGGTCCTGTCACACACGGCTCAGCTCCCGCGCTCCTCCCCTCTTTCAGGACGGCGGCGCACAGAATGGTGAAGCAGGAAGACTTCTCCCCGCTCCACCACTTATCCTGCAGGCACAGATCGCACTGCCGGCCTGTGTGGGCGGAGCCTGCAGCCTGGAAATATGCATAAGAGAGGTATGTGAGCTTCAGGAGCGGGACAAGATGAGTAGTTACTGTGGTTTTTGTTTGTTTTTTAATACAGTGGGGTCACAGAGGGCTTTATTACTATGGAGGGGCACAGAGGGCATTACTACTATGGAGGAGGCACAGAGGGCATTACTAATGTGAAGGGGCACAATGGGCATTTCTACTATGGAGGGGGAACAGAGCCAGAGGGCATTACTGTGAAGGGGCACATTGGGCATTATTACTGTGAAGGGGGCACTATGAGGATTTCTACTATGGAGGGGGCAGAGAGGGCATTACTAGCACAGTGGGCATTACTACTATTAAGGGGGCTCAATGGGCATTATTACTGTGAAGGGGGCACAATGGGCATTATTACTATGAAGGGGGCACAGTGGGCATTACTACTATTAAGGGGGCACAATGGGCATTATTACTATAAAAGGGGCACGATGGGGATTATTACTATGAAGGGGGCACAATGGGGATTATTACTGTGAAGGGAGCACAATGGGGATTATTACTGTGAAGGGGGCAAAAAGAGAGCATTACAACTGTGAAAGGGTCACAGAGAGAGCACAGTGTGGGCATAACTACTGTGAGGGGGCACACATCTGTACAAAACTACTGTGAAGGTTGTTTGGCAATTCTACAGGTGCCAAACACCCTATGCACGCCACTGTGCCTCAGTAAAATTTCATAGTACTATGCCAATATTAGTAAATATGACATTCCTTGCAGAGTATTTCAGATTCCTTGAGATTCCTCTACAGACCTGCTATTAGATGTTATACAGTCTATGGAATGGCAGCTTGCATCCCACTGAAGGTCCTTTAGAACAATTATGAGAAATACAAAATTCTTTAGATTGCTTGGTATCTGCAGTTGCAGTTTTGATAGTTGTTTTAGACTGCAATATATTTTACTTGTTTATTTACCTGAAAGACACACATAATCCCAGTGATTTCACTGACCATTGGAAGAAGATGCTCGGTAAACCCCTTTTCCAGTCTAGCAGTGTACATGGAATACAGATGACAGAAGGGCAAAAATGAGCACACAGCCCAAACATGGATCCTTCACGTACATCTTTACAGAAGAAACAAAGGCCATCTTGTCATGGATACGGAAGAGTGAATAAGGCATTATTCACACATCAGTGTTTGGTCTGTGATTTCCATCAGTGATTGTCAAAAATACAGTACGTGTGAGTATCTTTCCCTTGTACCTTATCTCTGTTTACCATTCACTGCTGGTTTTGGCTCACAATAACACATGGAAATTAATCATCAAACACTGACCAACACTCTTCCGTGTGAATAAAGCCGTATTCACATATCTGTGAATCAGGGTTGTGTGCTATCCGTGTTTTCCATGGACAGCACGCACAGATATCCACTGATTTTAGTGTGTTTATTCACACATTCTTGATTTTTAACAGTGGGTCAGTGGAAAAACGACAGAGACAAACACTTCTTTGGTCCGAGAAGCCCATTCATCCATCACAGATACACTGCTTAGAAAAATGTTTAAAAAGGTGTAAAAAAATTAATCATCAAAATGGACACAGGTAAATGTGTAAATGAGACCTTAAGGGCACTTATTTTTGTATGTATGTATGTATGTATTTTGCATGCCCTGAACTATGCTCAGTGTCTAGACATACACATTGTGTTATACTGTTTGCAGAATGAATAGCAAATTTATTTAGACACTTCTGGATTCCACTATTTTGCATGACCATTAATCACTGGGCATTTTAAGAAAAAACGTTAATCAGCTTAATAGAAAACAAGTGGTCGTGCTATACCTACAATATATTTTGGCCTTCAGAAACACTGGGAACTAGTCTGATGACTTGAAGAAAAAGAGGGAAATCATTCATTCCTCGCAGCTCAAAATGCAGGACGGGTTTTCTGACTGCCCTCTTGAAATCCTACTTTACTGCCAAAGCCTGTCTTTGATTCTTGTTTTGGAATGCCAAACCATCAGATCAGCTTTTCAGATCCACAACCCCCTCCCTCTCTCCATTACAAAAGCTCTCCCACAACAATTACCATGCTTGTGACGGATAACATTTTTTGTACTCCGTATAAAACGTTTTAACGCTGTACAATCCATTACACATATATTGCTGAATTCCCTTTGAGTAATTATTCATTAGAAAACATTTAATGTCGCTGTGGATTTCACACTGGGCAGTCCGCGGACAAAGACTCAGAGTAAGCCCATTCTGTAGGATCAAGACTGCTTCTTTTTCCCTAACTCTCTCTGTCTAATCTGAGAAAGTCCAAGATGAAGAGCCCGCCCTTCACAAGGTGGGGAGGGAGGGCTAAATTGTGCAGTTAACGGTCAAAGCACCCCCTGTGTGATCTGACACTCATTTCAAGATGATGGGAAACAATAGAGAATTGTTAGGAGCCTTCCCTTCTTATTTGGTGAAGACACAGGCAGCGAGAGAGACAGTTCAATACATGGGGCAAGCTATTCCACCTGCCAATGGTATTGCCTCCCTCTCTCATCTCCCACCCTTCCACTGAACCTCTCCTCTAGCAAGTTTAACGAAAAGAGACAGGTGAAAACGTTCATTAAAAGAACACCCTTCCGAGCGCCAAAATGTATCAATCCATTCTTGCTCTCGACTGTTGCAGAATCGAAATTCTTGTCCTGGGAACATTTTAAAGATAGAGGATGTTGGGACAGTTAAAAAAAAAAAACACTTTGCCATATGGATCTGACTTAGAAAATTGTGTACTTAAAGTTTAATTGTAATAAAAAAAACTAAAGTAATGATTGTAAACACATTAATATATCAGATTTTACAGTAGATTTAAAAATGCAAATACATAGAAGAACTTCTCTGGACTGCTGCTGCTTACTGGCAAGCTGATTATTATGTCAAGCAATACAAAACTATGGGACAATTTCATAAAGTTGGCTGTAGTTGTCCAAACTTTTAGCTGATCATCTGGTATGCATGAGGAAGCCCTGATGGCAAAACAAGGATCAGGCAAGTTTGCCAATCATTCCCCCCTGTTAGATAAACTCTGCCAGACACGTCAGAGATATTGAAATAAACATGCACTTCTGACCGACTAAGGGCCCCATTACATCAGGAAGATAGATATTCAAAATCACTACTCCCTCATTAGCTGCATTTACATACGGTGATATATGGGGATGAACAATCGTTACTACAATTGTTCATCCCCATAGAGTTTCATTGTTTGATGGCAGCAAAGCCATGTTTACACAGGATGATTTGCTGCTGACAAACAAGGAATTTTTTAATCTGTTACACACTTACACAGGCCAAAATTACATATTATACAAATGGCCATATTGCTCAAGCACAGTATAGGAACACAAAATAGAAGTGTTTCTGCTATAAATAGGGTTAACTTAATTCACATGCTGCCTGTGGTCATTTGGTCTCTGCTGAGATCTCGTTTTACACTAGAAACTCAACCATACAGCAGACTGTGTACATAATAGCAGCATGTCCATCGCACCTTCTGTATGGATGAGTGTGTGACTGTCTGCTCATCAATGGTCCTGCCATGTCACAGGACATACTGTATATTACCAAGTAGCTAAATACTGAGAGCCAAGATAAATAAAAAAAATGGAAACTAGATAACTACATTTTTGAAAACATTCAAAAGCTTGCATAACATCATTACAGATAATGGAATATATAGGTAATACTGCCAAGTATGTGGTATTGCAGTTGTATCTCCTGCCCATGATACATGACAAGGCACAGCCAGGAGATGCTGCCAAGCATATTGTGTAGTAGTTGTATCTCCTGCCCATGTACCAACAGACCAGTGGTGTTAGGTTGTATATATTTTTCATACAGAATATTTTTTTATTTTTCAAATTAAGCATAATAGATCAATAAAGTACAATCTAATAAAGTTGAAGTGATCTACACTTTACTCACTATACAATGCTGGTGCAATTTTATTATTTCATAAATATCAATATCATATTATATAAATCATATTTCTTCAAGCAAATGATGTAATACCAAATACTGGCATTTTATGTAGCTATCATAACACAAAAATAAAGACAAATAGCCATTAAAGTTACCTGTTTCTCCATTCTGGCTCCTCAGGAAGGAAGATCTAATAAAGTCTTTAGCACACACTTTTGCAGTCACTGCATGAGAGTAGAAGCGCCGTTCTCTTAGGAAGATTCCTTAATAATTCACACTCAGAGACAGAGGCTCAGCCTGTGGCTACATCCTTCTATAAAACTAGCCTGACTGCTATGTAGATAAGAAGCAGTAACTCTACCTTCTTCTCGATTGAGTTTCAACCACTCTTGATCCTTCATTAGGCCCGTTTCATTACAGAGTAATTAATCTAGTTTGGGAGGAAAGAAGGCTTGCCACCTCAACAGGATTATGTCACAAGAGGATTATTTTCTGAAATATAATATTCAGCACAGGTGTTAATAGTTTTCTTGTTTAGAGATATTTAATATGAAAGCTACTGTGTTCACATTAAATATAGGATATGCCTGATCAAACAGGCTAGAGGATTTCAGAGGATTTCAAAGGAAATCATTATTTCCCATTACATCTCAGTACTGTATATTATACAGAATATCCTAATGACACATCAATTAAATAGCTTATGCTGGCTATAGGAAGAACTGACTTGAATATACAGTATAATACATCATAAATAAAACCTATATGGAAAAACAGAATTAACTCTCAAATATTTAAAACAAAATGTTATAGAAAAGAGTGTTGGGTTTAAGTTACAATATATCATATTTTTTGGATTATAAAACGCACTTTTCCCCCAAAAGTGAGGGAAACGTGTCAGTGCATCTTATAGTCCAAATGCTAATGACTGCTTCCATTTTAGAAGCGGTCATCAATATGCTGGAGGCACTGTGAGGTGAAGGCAGCACTGCGCTGGCTGTACTCACCCTCCCTGATCTTCTTCTGGGTCCTGCTGTGTACTGTGTCTTGACCAGGCACAGCGTTAGGACATAGTGAACGTAAGTGCGTACTGACCTGACGCTGTGCGACTTTAGGTTACAGTGCAGCACAGGCTGGTAGAAACAGTGCGGGGAGCGGGAAGTTCTGGAACTGCAGTGCCGTCTGGAGCAAGTAAGGTAAGTTTTTTTATTTATTTTTTTAATGTCTGATCAGAGGTCTGATGGAGGTCTGATCTGAGGCTAATGGAGGCTGCAGGTTCTGATCTGAGTCTGATGGGGGCTGCTCTGAGGCTAATGGAGGCTGGGGGTGTCTAATCTGGAGTTACTGAAGGCTGGGGGTATGATCTGAGGCTGATGAGGTTGGGTGGTTTGATCTGAGGCTGATGAGGTTGGGTGGTTTGATCTGAGGCTGATGGAGGTTGGGGGGTCTGATTTGAGGCTGATGGAAGTTGGGTGGTCTGATTCTGGGGTCTGATATGAGGTCTGATTAAGAATGGGGATCTGATGACGATTGGGGGTCTGATGAGGGTCTGATCTGAGGTCTGATGAAGAATGGGTGTCTGATTTGGGGGCCTGCTCTGAGGTCTAATGGAAAATATTTTTTTTTCTTATTTTCCTCCTCCAAATCCCAGTTGCGTCTTATAGTCTGGTACGTCGTATAGTCTGAAAAATATGGTAATGTAAAAAGCTCCATAGTCTCCGGTAACAGTTTATTTATTAACCACTGGTAAATTATTCCAACACTAGCACAGCAAGTTTTCCAACCATAATTTTTCTTTTTTCTGCACAACTTATCCAAAAATCGCAGACAGATATTTTTTACTGACAAATTGTAAACCCATAATGAATGATAAAGATTATAAGGGATACATGTCTATAGCTCAATATATTGATAAGAACTTATTACCAGCATTTACTGTGAGCTGTAAAATTATGATAATTACTACCAAAGTAACCTACTCAAAAACCACCATTTTTACAAACTATCCAGAAATTTCTGGATGGTTGGCAACCCTACAGGACAGAAAGACAAGACTAGATTGTATGTGCTCTGCTTGCTCAGGTTCAACACTAATACAGTAGAGGGGTATTCTAACTTGAACTATCAAGTGGATAGGGGGTCAATGTTTTAGGCTGGAATATCCCTTTAGCTGCATCTAAATATTATCAGTCTATCCACCATTGCCCAGTTATGTAGATAGACTAAGTATAACACTTATCTAAGAGCAATGCTTCCTTTTATAAGCAAACATTTAATGTCCAAAGAAATGTAGAAGAATGGTGGCAGAAAAAGACCACGCAGACATGGTCCATCTTATCTGCCCTTTTATTATTTACCGTACTTTTTTTACTTTTCTATTAGAATAGATATAGGTTTGTCCTAGGCATGTATACATCTATTTACTGTGGATTTCCCCACCACATTTACTGGAAGTTTTTGATCTTCCCCCTAAATCGTTTCAGGCTGTGTCCTCTTGTTTATGTGTTAGTCTCTTATTACCAGACTATGTTATATTATGTAGGACATATTTATTATAAGAAGACTTTATTACAAAAGACAAATATATTCTGAAACATTAAAGGGGTTGTCTCACCTCAGACATTGGTGGCATATTGTTACGATATGCCACCAATGTCAGATAGTTGTGGGTCCCACCTCTAGTACCTGCTCCTATCTCAAGAATGGTACCCCAGAACTATTCTTATGGGGGTTCCAAAAATAGCCGAGTACTGGCTCTTTCTGGCAGTCCCGTAGAGATGAATGGAATGGTGGCCACACTTGCGCAGTGCAATCTCCATTCAGTTTTATTGGACTTGCGAAAACTCACATAGAAATGAAATGGGTGCTCTCTCCTTTACTTTCGGGGGCCCATTCTGAAGATAGGTGCGATATGCCACCAATGTCTGAGCTAATAAAACCCCTTTAAAGAAAGAAAAGTGAGAAAATGGACATACAGGGAGTGCAGCATTATTAGGCAAATGAGTATTTTGACCACATCATCCTCTTTATGCATGCTGTCTTACTCCAAGCTGTATAGGCTCGAAAAACTACTACCAATTAAGCATATTAGGTGATGTGCATCTCTGTAATGAGAAGGGGTGTGGTCTAATGACATCAACACTCTATATCAGGTGTGCATAATTATTAGGCAACTTCCTTTCCTTTGGCAAAATGGGTCAAAAAAAGGACTTGACAGGCTCAGAAAAGTCAAAAATAGTGAGATATCTTGCAGAGGGATGCAGCACTCTTAAAATTGCAAAGCTTCTGAAGCGTGATCATCGAACAATCAAGCGTTTCATTCAAAATAGTCAACAGGGTCGCAAGAAGCGTGTGGAAAAACCAAGGCGCAAAATAACTGCCCATGAACTGAGAAAAGTCAAGCGTGCAGCTGCCAAGATGCCACTTGCCACCAGTTTGGCCATATTTCAGAGATGCAACATCACTGGAGTGCCCAAAAGCACAAGGTGTGCAATACTCAGAGACATGGCCAAGGTAAGAAAGGCTGAAAGACGACCACCACTGAACAAGACACACAAGCTGAAACGTCAAGACTGGGCCAAGAAATATCTCAAGACTGATTTTTCTAAGGTTTTATGGAGTGATGAAATGAGAGTGAGTCTTGATGGGCCAGATGGATGGGCCCGTGGCTGGATTGGTAAAGGGCAGAGAGCTCCAGTCCGACTCAGACGCCAGCAAGGTGGAGGTGGAGTACTGGTTTGGGCTGGTATCATCAAAGATGAGCTTGTGGGGCCTTTTCGGGTTGAGGATGGAGTCAAGCTCAACTCCCAGTCCTACTGCCAGTTTCTGGAAGACACCTTCTTCAAGCAGTGGTACAGGAAGAAGTCTGCATCCTTCAAGAAAAACATGATTTTCATGCAGGACAATGCTCCATCACACGCGTCCAAGTACTCCACAGCGTGGCTGGCAAGAAAGGGTATAAAAGAAGAAAATCTAATGACATGGCCTCCTTGTTCACCTGATCTGAACCCCATTGAGAACCCGTGGTCCATCATCAAATGTGAGATTTACAAGGAGGGAAAACAGTACACCTCTCTGAACAGTGTCTGGGAGGCTGTGGTTGCTGCTGCACGCAATGTTGATGGTGAACAGATCAAAACACTGACAGAATCCATGGATGGCAGGCTTTTGAGTGTCCTTGCAAAGAAAGGTGGCTATATTGGTCACTGATTTGTTTTTGTTTTGTTTTTGAATGTCAGAAATGTATATTTGTGAATGTTGAGATGTTATATTGGTTTCACTGGTAAAAATAAATAATTGAAATGGGTATATATTTGTTTTTTGTTAAGTTGCCTAATAATTATGCACAGTAATAGTCACCTGCACACACAGATATCCCCCTAAAATAGCTAAAACTAAAAACAAACTAAAAAACTACTTCCAAAAATATTCAGCTTTGATATTAATGAGTTTTTTGGGTTCATTGAGAACATGGTTGTTGTTCAATAATAAAATTAATCCTCAAAAATACAACTTGCCTAATAATTCTGCACTCCCTGTATAAATCACGGGCAAGCCAAGGAGAAGCCTAAACACTCTAACTCTAACAGAAGTTGGTATATTCTGGGTTACTATAATTTCAGAATACAGATCTAATACAGATGTAATATACAGTATGGTTGAAATTGCCTTTTCACTAGTGTAAAGGTATCACTCAGGTGTTTGTGGTATGTTAGGGGTTTCAGTTGTAGATGCATTGTTTGAAGCCCACTACCATAGAAAAAATACTCAGGTATTGATGTCCTTCTGTTAGAAAATCTACTATATCGAAGCATCGGAACTTTAGAGTTAGTGCTAAAGGTCCATCAATTAAGTTACCGTACTCAATTTAAAAATTCAGTGTAAATTGGTAGTAATAGGAGGCAGCAGTAGTGATAGTCTGAGTATTTAAAAAAAAGAAGTAAAATAAAGCTAAAATATATTTTTGGCGGAAATAACCTCGCCACTGTGCTTTGGAGGGGTCTGTTTGCCAGCCTCTTGCCTCAGGATTATGGCCCATATACTACAACTTTGAAGGAGAAAGCCTTAATCTGTAGAACTGTTTTGGGCAGGAAAGCCATGCTTGCGGATGGTCAAATGTGATTTCCATGGAATTCGGGAACCCCTGCTCGGATCTGGGTGATTTCTGGATATGTTGTTCGCCCAGATCAGAGCTATCCATGGATGTATAATTTATGGGGATATGTGGAGCTTTGTTTTCTGTGTTTTGGGGAAAAATGTGTGTTTTCTGCCTGTGAGTGATTAAGTTAGCCCATTGTGTTTGGTAATTGTATCACAGGCAGAGGCCATTGTGTTTGTTAATTGTATCACAGGCAGGGGAAGGGGGGGGGGTTGTGTATAATTGCTGGTAGTGTTTCCATACTGTAAATTCATGTGATTGGCTAATGTATAAACTGGGTCCCCAGGGTGCGTGTCCCTTGCTGGAAGACCTGCATAAAAGGCTGAAATGTAGCCCCATTAAAGAGTTCCTGTTTTACCCTCAACATAGAGCCTCGTCTCATGTGTGGGGGGAAAGGATGCATCTACACTGGGGATTGCTATACACTGTATACTTCCCTGGCTATAATCACTGAGCTCTTTTAAGAGCTTGTTCCCGCATCGTTCTCTGAATGAAGAGAGGTTCCCCCACTGGAGCCTGGAGCCTTGTCGTAGGTCCAGGGTGGGTAGAAAATGGCGAGACCCCAACCAAGTTGCTGCGGTTTGTGGGTTCTGCAGTGCTTATGGTGTCAAGTGGAGTGCTTGGAGCCCTCAGGTAGCAATAGGAGCATCCATCAATGGAGGTACCCAGTGGGGTGCCAGGAGATCCGTTACAGTGGTGGCAGGGGTGGGATGGCATCCTAGTGCGAGGAGAAGCAGCTCAGAGACACCGTTTGTGGATTTACAAAATTAAGGGCAACGCTTGTCCCCGTACAGCGCCCCTGGCTACAGCAGTATAGAACCAGTTTGTAACCAAACAGCATCACTAGACGAGGAGGAGGACCTGATCGATCGGGATACAGTCCGGGATGGCATCTGGTATGAGGCCCTGGAGGGCTTACAGCATCGGCAGGGCGAGAGACTCCCCAGTGAGGACCAGCGATGGCAGACGCGACTGGTCCTCCTGGGAGAGCAGCCCCTGGAGGAGTGCGTGAAGGAGCTCGAGCTCCGGGTGCGACAGGAGCTGTGGCTGGAGAATGCCTAACAGGCGCTCTGGTGGTATACCGCTCGGCATACACCCTGGACAGTGAAGCACGACAACCCAGAGGGGTATGATTACGATGGCCCTGGCCTGTTGTTGGAGGCTTTCACAGAACCGGAGTTCGGGAGCACTACCGAGACATCTACGACTTCAGGGAGGGTATGCAAGATTGGGCTGACCCCAAAAAGGTGAGACCAGACTTGGAATATCTAGTGACACTGGAGTGGGGGCTGGAGCAGGACTACTGACATCTGCTCCACGTAATTGAGAATACCCGGCTGAGGTAACCCCTACTTCACTACCAGCTACAGAGGAAGGGGACCTGATAGACGGGTTCTGGGGGGAACTCCATATGGGAGGTGAAGATGGGACTGAGGTCTCTCCACCGGCCCTACAGGGATGCTGGGCAGTCGGCGTTTCAGGGAGTAGGGACAGTCAGTCCTACTCCCCAGCGGCAGTATATTTTGTGGGGAGAGGAGAGCATCATCTCCCGTCCCCAGTGGCAGTGTACTTTGCAGGGAGAGGAGAGCATTGTCTCCCTTCCCCAGCAGCAGTGTACCTTGCAGGAAGATGAGAGCATCGTCTCCCTTCCCCAGCAGCAGTATACCTTGCAGGGAGAGAAGAGCATCGCCTCCCTTCCCCAGCGGCAGTGTACCTTGAGGGGGAGAGGAGACAACCGGTCTCTCTCACCAACCACAGGGGGACAGCACCCCTAACTTTGATGGTGCAGATGGGACCGCGGTCTCTGCACCAGACCTACAGGGATGCTGGATGGCCGGTACAGATCCCCAACCAAGCCCGCAGGAATGCCAGGAGCAGGTAAGCGATCCCTCCTCTCCACAGCAGATCCACAAACAGGTCCTGGGGGTAGGATTCCCTGACCACATCCCAGCAGAAGAGCTGGCATCTGGGCAGAGTGCAGTTGGCCTCTGCCCTCCCCGATTCTCTTGTCCAGAGACAGACTCCCCATAGGCTACCCCAGCAGAAACGCTGGCATCCGGGCAGAGCGCGGCTGGCCTCTGCCCTACCTGTCCGTTTGTTACCGAGCAGGACTGTGCACAAGTTTGCCCAGCTGAAGCACTGGTACCAGGGCAGAGTACCGCTGATCCCTGCCCACAAAGCAGCCTCCACTCCCAGCCAGAGAGCAACACAGAGACCGGGAGTACCAGTTACCCACACAACCTTGGTGGACTCACTGGACAGCACTAGTGGAGTGCTTGGAGCCCTCGGGTGTCACCACCAGACATCTGAGAAGCTCTGACAGACGTTCTTCAGAACCTCCTGTTTGAGGTTCTTTTGTTTTGCTTTCGTTTTGATATCTCTCCTCCCTCTCCCAGCTGTCATGTAGTTGCACTGATTGCATCCCTTTAAATCCCTTCCTATACTGCATCACTTTGCGGTTTATACAACTTCCTGGAGTATGTACATGCTGGATGCTACAACTGATCCTTCTACAGATAAGTCTGTTCATTGATTTGTGTTTTCCTGTTTGCTTGATCCTAGGTGACCCTGACTCCCTCCGTATTAAGTGTAGGGAGCCGGTGGTCATGTCCCCTCACTATTATAGGGTGTTCAGGTGTCATACAGTCGAGGCACGAGGGCATGCAATTTTCTATCATAGAGATCTTTGCATGGGCTGAGAAGACAGGGAGAGTTTCAGGGCTTAAATAGGGGTCACCCTTTTGTTCCTTAGTTTCGGATCAAGCCAGTCGGATCCTTATTTGTAACTTCTTGTTTTCTGTTACACCATCCGTGACATCAGGAAGCACAAGGAGCATCCATCAACAGAGGTACCCAGCGGGGTGCCAGGAGATCCGTTACAGTATTTCTCTGTTGAAGATTAAAGTTGACCACTCCTGACATGCCTGGTTATTAAATACTTAAATTCTCCAAGAGATAATTTTTGAGAATCTTTTCTCAAAACTAGTGTTGTTTGAGCACCAAAGTGCTCGGGTGTTCGGGATGCTTGAGTTCTCTACCGAGCACCCGAGCACAATGGAAGTCAATGGGAGAACCCGAGCATAAAATCAGGCACCCATGCTCTGAAGAGCAGGGGGTGTCTGGTTCATAAGAAAAGGTCAGAAATTGATAGAAACACCACCGAAATGGTTCAGGAACAGCATGGGGAGAATGTCTGGATGCATCTTGGACTCCCAGATCGCTGCTGGGAATGATGTTGTCCGAGTTGTACGCCACTTTTACAGACTGACAATAATACGCACAAAACCGAAGTTAAAATCGATTTTAGAGGAAAAATTGTTAGGAAACACTGTCATTTATAACTGTAAAGCAAGCAATAAATGACAAAAAGAAAGCATATAAATCACTAAATCAGGGGGGTAGCACGGAAGCACTGAAAAACTATAAGGAAATAAATAGAACATGTAAAAAACAAATAAAAGCGGGCAAACTAGAGACCGAGAGATTAATTGCCAAAGAAAGTAAAACTAACCCTAAAATGTTCTTCAATTATATAAATGTTAAAAAGTATAAATTTGAAGGTGTCGGCCCTTTAAAGAGTAATGAGGGGGGAGTCGCAGAGAGCGACGAGGAGAAAGCAAAGCTGTTAAATATTTTTTTCTCCAATGTATTCACTGAGGAAAATAAACTGTCGGATGACATGCAGAATGTAAAAATAAATTCCCCATTAAAAGTGTCCTGTCTGACCCAGGAAGAAGTACATCAGCGACTTAAAAAGATTAAAATAGACAAATCGCCAGGACCGGATGGCATACACCCCCGTATCCTAAGGGAATTAAGTAATGTCATAGCCAGACCCTTATTTCTGATATTTGCAGACTCTATACTGACAGGGAATGTCCCACAGGATTGGCGCATGGCAAATGTGGTGCCAATATTCAAAAAGGGTCCAAAAACAGAGCCTGGAAACTAAAGGCCGGTAAGTTTAACATCTGTTGTGGGTAAACTGTTTGAAGGTTTTCTGAGAGATGCTATCTTAGAGCATCTCAATGGAAATAAGCAAATAACGCCATATCAGCATGGCTTTGTGAGGGATCGGTCATGCCAAACTAATTTAATCAGTTTCTATGAGGAGGTAAGTTCTAGACTTGACAGCGGCGAATCAATGGATGTCATATATCTGGACTTCTCCAAAGCATTTGACACTGTACCACATAAAAGGTTAGTATATAAAATGAGACTGCTCGGACTGGGAGAAAACATCTGTATCTGGGTAAGTAACTGGCTCAATGATAGAAAACAGAGGGTGGTTATTAACAGTACACACTCAGATTGGGTCACTGTCACTAGTGGGGTACCTCAGGGGTCAGTATTGGGCCCTATTCTCTTCAATATATTTATTAATGGTCTTGTAGAAGGCTTGCATAGTAAAGTATCCATTTTTGCAGATGACCCTAAACTGTGTAAAGTAATTTACACTGAAGAGGACAGTATACTACTACAGAGGGATCTGGATAGATTGGAGGCTTGGGCAGGTAAGTGGCAGATGAGGTTTAACACTGACAAATGTAAAGTTATGCACATGGGAAGGAATAATGCAAGTCACCTGTACATGCTAAATGATAAAACACTTGGTAACACTGACATGGAAAAGGATCTAGGAATTTTAATAAACAGCAAACTAAGCTGCAAAAACCAGTGTCAGGCAGCTGCTGCCAAGGCCAATAAGATAATGGGTTGCATCAGACGGGGCATAGATGCCCGTGATAAGAACATAGTCCTATCACTTTTCAAATCGCTAGTCAGACCACACATGGAGTACTGTGTACAGTTCTGGGCTCCTGTAAACAAGGCAGACATAGCAGAGCTGGAGAAGGTCCAGAGGAGGGCAACTTAAGTAATAACTGGAATGGTGCAACTACAGTACCCTGAAAGATTATCAATATTAGGGTTATTCACTTTAGAAAAAAGACGACTGAGGGGAGATCTAATTAATATGTATAAATATATCAGGGGTCAGTACAGAGATCTATTCCATCATCTATTTATCCCCAGGACTGTGAATGTGACGAGGGGACATCCTCTGCGCCTGGAGGAAAGAAGGTTTGTACACAAACATAGAAAAGGATTCTTTACGGTAAGAGCAGTGAGACTTTGGAACTCTCTGCCTGAGGCTGAACAGATGGAATTAAACTTCCATGGGTACTACCCTCTGTAGTGCCAATATTCAAAAAGGGTCCAAAAACAGAGCCTGGAAACTATAGGCCGGTAAGTTTAACATCTGTTGTGGGTAAACTGTTTGAAGGTTTTCTGAGAGATGATATGTTAGAGCATCTCAACGGAAATAAGCAAATAACGCCATATCAGCATGGCTTCAGGAGGGATCGGTCATGCCAAACTAATTTAATCAGTTTCTATGACGAGGTAAGTTCTAGACTTGACAGCGGCGAATCAATGGATGTCGTATATCTGGACTTCTTCAAAGCATTTGACACTGTACCAAATAAAAGGTTAGTATATAAAATGAGAATGCTCAGACTGGGAGAAAACGTCTGTATGTGGGTAAGTAACTGGCTGAGTGATAGAAAACAGAGGGTGGTTATTAGTGGTACACACTCAGATTGGGTCACTGTCACTAGTGGGGTACCTCAGGGGTCAGTATTGGGCCCTATTCTCTTCAATATATTTATTAATGATCTTGTAGAAGGCTTGCATAGTAAAGTATCCATTTTTGCAGATGACCCTAAACTGTGTAAAGTAATTAACACTGAATAAGGACAGTATACTACTACAGTATATGAGGTTTAACACTGACAAATGTAAAGTTATGCACATAGGAAGGAATAATGCAAGTCACCCGTACATACTAAATGCTAAAACACTCGCCAAATAACGCCATATCAGCATGGCTTCATGAGGGATCGGTCATGCCAAACTAATTTAATCAGTTTCTATGACGAGGTAAGTTCTAGACTTGACAGCGGCGAATCAATGGATGTCGTATATCTGGACTTCTTCAAAGCATTTGACACTGTACCAAATAAAAGGTTAGTATATAAAATGAGAATGCTCAGACTGGGAGAAAACGTCTGTATGTGGGTAAGTAACTGGCTGAGTGATAGAAAACAGAGGGTGGTTATTAGTGGTACACACTCAGATTGGGTCACTGTCACTAGTGGGGTACCTCAGAGGTCAGTATTGGGCCCTATTCTCTTCAATATATTTATTAATGATCTTGTAGAAGGCTTGCATAGTAAAATATACATTTTCACAGGTGACACTAAACTGTGTAAAGTAATTAACACTGAATAAGGACAGTATACTACTACAGTATATGAGGTTTAACACTGACAAATGTAAAGTTATGCACATGGGAAGGAATAATGCAAGTCACCCGTACATACTAAATGCTAAAACACTCGGTAACACTGACATGGAAAAGGATCTAGGAATTTTAATAAACAGCAAACTAAGCTGCAAAAACCAGTGTCAGGCAGCTCCTGCCAAGGCAAATAATGGGTTGCATCAAAATGGGCATAGATGCCCGTGATGAGAACATAGTCCTGCCACTTTACAAATCATTAGTCAGACCACACATGGAGTACTGTGTACAGTTCTGGGCTCCTGTAAACAAGGCAGACATAGCAGAGCTGGAGAGGGTCCAGAGTAGGGCAACTAAAGTCATAACTGGAATGGGGCAACTATAGTACCCTGAAAGATTATCAAAATTAGGGTTATTCACTTTAGGAAAAAGACGACTGAGGGGAGATCTAATTACTATGTATAAATATATCAGGGGTCAGTACAGAGATCTATCCCATCATCTATTTATCCCCAGGACTGTAACTGTGACGAGGGGACATCATCTGCGCCTGGAGGAAAGAAGGTTTGTACACAAACATAGAAGAGGATTCTTTACGGTAAGAGCAGTGAGACTATGAAACTCTCTGCCTGAGGAGGTGGTGATTGTGAGTACAATAAAGGAATTCAAGAGGGGCCTGGATGTATTTCTGGAGTCTAATAATATTACAGGCTATAGCTAGTAGAGAGGGGACGTTGATCCAGGAAGTTATTCTGATTGCCTGATTGGAGTCAGGAAGGATTTTTTTATTCCCCTAAAGTGAGGAAAATTGGCTTCTACCTCACAGGGTAGGGTTTTTTGCCTTCCTCTGAATCAACTCACAGGATGACAGGCCGAACTGGATGGACAAATGTCTTTTTTCGGCCTTCTACTATGTACTATGTTACTATGCTACTATGTTACTATGTAGCGGAGGCAACCGTCTCCTGCTCCTCCTCCTCATCATCATCATCCAATTTGTGCTGAGAAGACAAACTAAGTGTGGTCTGGCTATCACCCTGTGTAATGTATTCCCCTATTTCCACCTCTTCCACATGCAAAGCGTCAGCTTTAATTGTGAGCAGCGAGCGTTTGAGTAGACACAGAAGTGGGATGGTTACGCTGATAATAGCGTTATCGCCGCTCACCATCTGTGTTGATTCCTCAAAGTTTCTTAAAACCTTACATAGGTCTGACATCCATGCCCACTCCTCGCTTGTGAACAGCGCAAGCTGACTGAAAAGGCGACCATGTTGCAGCTGGTATTCCACTACTGCCCTCTACTGCTCACAAAGCCTGGCCAACATGTGAAACGTGGAGTTCCAGCGCGTGCTCATGTTGCACAACAGTCGGTGAGCTGGCAATTGTAAGGGCTGCTGCAGTGGTGACAGACCGGCGGAAGCTGTCGATGACTTGCGGAAACTGCTGAAAAACTAAGTTAAAGACTTGGGCTAGGCATGGGATGTGTGTGAGCTTGCCGAGCTCCAAAGCCGCCACCAAGTTACGGCCATTATCAGACACAACCATGCCTGGTTCTAGGTTGAGTGGCGAGAGCCACAGCTCAGTCTGGTCTCTTATCCCCTGCCACAGCTCTGCGGTGATGTGCTGTTTGTCACGAAAGCAGATCGGCTTAAGCACGGCCTGTTGACGCTTCCCCACTGCAGTGCAACACTGCTTCCAAATACCGACTGATGGCTGACTAGTGCTGCAAGAGGATAAGAGGTGGAAGTAGAGGAGGAGGCGGAAGAGAAGTGGGGGTTGGAGCCACTAACGTAGGTGTTGGCGAAAACCCTGATGGAATTAGGGCCTGCAATCCTTGGCGTCAGTAGCACCTGTGCCATCCCAGGGTAGGACACGGTCCCGGCCTCCACAACGTTCACCCAGTGTGATGTCAGGGAAAGATAGCATCCCTGGCCGAAAGCACTTGTCAATGTGTCAGTGGTTAAGTGGACCTTCCCAGTAACTGCGTTGGTCAGGGCATGGGTGATGTTACGGGACACATGCTGGTGTAAGGCAGGCAGGGCACACCGTGAAAAATAGTGGTGCTTGCGAAGGTCCAGGTGCAGGACGGGAGACAAACGGGCCTGTGCCTTCAACAGGGGATTGGCCAACATGTAACACAGGGGAAGAGGAGGCAATGGTGTGACCCGCAGACACAGATTGTGGACCCAGGCGTTCAGCCCACCTATTACGGTGCTTTGATGACATGTGGCAGATCATGCTGGTAGTAGTGAGATTGCTAGTGTTCATGGCCCTGCTCATTTTTGTATGGCACAGGTTGAAAATTACAATTCTTTTGTCGCCCGCGCTTTCCTCAAAAAAGTGCAATACTGCAGAACACCTAACCCTTGGCAATGGAGATTTCCGCAAGGGTGTGCTCCGGGGAACAGTTGCCGGCCTGTTTGGTGCGGCCCGCCTTCTCCCTTTTGCCACCCCACTGCCTCTTCCGGCCTGTTGTGATGCTGCGGATCCCGCCCCCTCTGTACTGCTGTCCTCTCTCGGCTTGCCACCTTCCCAGGTTGGGTCAGTGACTTTATCGTCCACCACCTCCTCTTCCACTTCCTCACTCTGCTCAGCCTCCTGACTAGTTGACCTAACAACAACGTCAGTTATCGACAACTGTGTCTCATCCTCATCATCAACCTTTTGAGACACTAATTGCAGTTGACTTATTGGCAACTGTGTTTCATCATCATCATCCACCTCGTGAAACACTGATTCCCGTTCCCCACTGTCATCTTCTTGTGACTGTGGATGCTCAAGAGTTTGGGAATCAGGGCACAAGATCTCATGTCCCTCTTCAAGCGGGCTTGTCGAGAGGCCCAAATGAAGGAAATGTGCTGAAAAGAGCTCCTCGGAATATCCGAGTGTGGAATTACTTGTTTGGCAAGACTCTCCATGGTGGGAGGAAGGAGGATCAGGGTGAGGATTGTGTTGACCAGACTCTTGGCTACTGAGACTGGATTTGGTGGAAGACAGGGAGGTGCTTAACCGACTGGAAGCATTATCTGCCGCAATCCAACCGACCACCTCATCGCACTGGTCTGATTTCGAGAGCATTGTCCTGCGCCGCCCTGCAAACTGGGACATGAAGCTAGGTATCGTGGATTATTGTTTTTCTTGTGCTCTGTTTCAACATGCCCAGGGCCACAGCCTCTGCGTGCACCATCAGCATCACGGTCACCTCCTTGTCCCTTACTGCTCGCCTTCTTCATATTAAATGTTATATATGGTTGAAAGTATGTCACACGTATAGGATTTGTAAGCGTATGCACAAAAAAAAAGGTATTTGGGACGTGGAAACGTCACACAGGAGAAATACAGCAGATAATGTCGCTGATGTCAGCAGCGACAAATATAAAATTACAGGGAATGTCACAGGTATTTTGGATGTGGAAACGTTACACAGGAGAAATACCGCAGATTATGTCGCTGATGTCACCAGTGGCTAATATAAAATAACAGGGAATGTCACAGGTATTTGGGATGTGGAAACGTTACACAGTAGATGTACCCCAGGTAATGTCCCTGTCCGCAGCGGACACCATCTAAGGAAAAAGTACACTGGATGTCACAGATATTTTTGGGATGCGCACACGTTACACAGGAGACATAGCGCAGATAATGTCGCTGTCTGCAGCGGCCTAACTATTGCTCGCTATTTAGCGCAGGATCTGCTAAAAATAGATATTGCTGCCACACACAATAGTCCTTAAAAGGACTTTTGGGTCTGTAAAGTTTTAGCAATTTAGCACAGGTTGCGCTAATATATATATATATATATATATATATATATATTGCTGCTGCCACCCAGCAATATTCACTCCCTACACTATCTTTCCCTTCTTCAGTGACTAACACTGAGCTGAACACGTGTCATCGGGTGCTATGTAGCACCCGATGATGTGTTCCTGCAAGCCAATCACTGTAATGCCAGTAACCAACATGGCTACGGCATTACAGTGAAGGGCAGTACTTACCTGTACGTTTATTGGCTGGTGTTCGGCCGAGCATGCTCGATCAACACTATTCAAAATCTTTAAAGTTTATTATTTTTTAACAAATAGCAGGATGGACAAAGTTTAAAAAAAAAAGAGGAGCAGCAATAATTAAAGGCTGAGCTGATATATAGTTTTATGGGAAATGATTCAGCAGAACTTGCAATTTATTATTCCGGGTTGGGGTACTTTCACACTAGCGTTGTTAGAATCCGGCAGGCAGTTTTTTTTGGGAAATGAATGCCGGCAAGTGCGGTAGTGCTCCGAGATTTGCACCAAATTCATTACCATGCGCCACTGTCATAGCAACTCCATTCTAAAAACGAACCTCATATACAACTACAATTATACATTCCCACCCTTTATGTTTATGGAGTAGAAGATTTTCTGTTAAATTATACAGCAGTCTGGGAAATGAGTCACTTGATGAGGTGTTAGGTTTTTTCTTAAGTTAATAATGTATATTACTCGGCATCCAATATCACTCACTATGCCTTTGTTTGAGCACTGCATCAAAGTTTTAGGAAGCAGAAACAAAACAAGCAAGGAACTTCATGTATACAAGGCATCAGTTTAATATTTCATGTACAAATACAATTACACTGTCTCTGGCCACAAGTTTGCCTTATTCACTGTTACAAGTAATCATATCACATTTACAAATTTCAGTATTTTTTTTTAGCAATGTAATGATAAAAAAGAAAGAAAGCTCTGTTCCTAAAAGAGAAGGACATAACAAGGAGTCATTATGTACTCCTGGAGGAGCGGCTGAAGAAGAAACATTTATGGTGTCTTAGCTATAGAAGCCATGGATTTTGATAATTAATATGGATGTCACATAAACTCTCCTTAGGGGAACATTTTGGTGAAGATTTTCATTGTTATGATTTTGTTTTGTTAATTACTTCTGGCTTCCAAATTGTGTGTGTATACAGTACAGACCAAAAGTTTGGACACACTTTCTCATTCAAAGAGTTTTCTTTATTTTCATGACTATGAAAATTGTAGATTCACACTGAAGGCATCAAAACTATGAATTAACACATGTGGAATTATATACATAACAAAAAAGTGTGAAACAACTGAAAATATGTCATATTCTAGGTTCTTCAAAGTAGCCACCTTTTGCCTTGATTACTGCTTTGCACACACTTGGCATTCTCTTGATGAGCTTCAAGAGGTAGTCACCTGAAATGGTTTTCACTTCACAGGTGTGCCCTGTCAGGTTTAATAAGTGGGATTTCTTGCCTTATAAATGGGGTTGGGACCATCAGTTGCGTTGAGGAGAAGTCAGGTGGATACACAGCTGATAGTCCTACTGAATAGACTGTTAGAATTTGTATTATGGCAAGAAAAAAGCAGCTAAGTAAAGAAAAACGAGAGGCCATCATTACTTTAAGAAATGAAGGTCAGTCAGTCCGAAAAATTGGGAAAACTTTGAAAGTAAGGGCTATTTGACCATGAAGGAGAGTGATGGGGTGCTGCGCCAGATGACCTGGCCTCCACAGTCACCGGACCTGAACCCAATCGAGATGGTTTGGGGTGAGCTGGACCGCAGAGTGAAGGCAAAAGGGCCAAGTGCTAAGCATCTCTGGGAACTCCTTCAAGACTGTTGGAAGACCATTTCAGGTGACTACCTCTTGAAGCTCATCAAGAGAATGCCAAGAGTGTGCAAAGCAGAGTAATCAAAGCAAAAGGTGGCTACTTTGAAGAACCTAGAATATGACATATTTTCAGTTGTTTCACACTATTTTGTTATGTATATAATTCCACATGTGTTAATTCATAGTTTTGATGCCTTCATAGTCATGAAAATAAAGAAAACTCTTTGAATGAGAAGGTGTGTCCAAACTTTTGGTCTGTACTGTATATGCAGAACTTAACTTTTATGTCTAAGGCAGATATGTGAATTATTATATTTGTGGTCTGGTTAGACACTGGGACTTGCCACAAGAGGGTGTAAAAGTGCTTCCCCAGCTGCCCTCTAAATAGGCTCTCAGAGGGAACTTTTGGGTAGTGTACTTCTTGGTGAGAGATTGTTAACTGCTAGACATGCCTCTATGACGCACATACAGACCTCAATTCAGATGACCAGCACATCACTACTTGGTAGGCCAGAAGACATGCTGTATAGGTCTCCATCGTGACTGGGCTGCATCTGCACTGGAGACAGGTCTTGAACAGCTCAATCACATACAACAGAGGTAGGTGAAGGTTCTGCCTACTAGTGCTGCTTGGCCATTGAGCAGACTGAGTCCTCCCGTGGGGCGGAGCACTAGATGTAAAAGGAAAGGCAAGATGTCAGCCACTCACCATTGCCATTTTTACCCTGATATCGACACTATACTGCCTTGTGTCTCCTTGATAAGCCAGAACATCTCAGAAGTGAAACACATAGGAGACAACGGTCTGCAGAATCTATGTAGTCAGGGATTAGCTTCCAGTACTGGACTGGGCTTACCCTCTCAGGGTGGGTGCTCCACTTTGCTGGTGTTAGGACATAGTATACAGCAGATTTATACCCAGCCAGCTACAGGACTTGGCAGAGACACCAAAAATCTTGTCCAAAGAGAATTCCTATCCTGATATTGCACTGGCATTTACCAGGTACTTCTGAAGATATTTTTTAATGACTATGTTATATTTTAAACGATTGCCACTTCCTTCTATAATACATGCTATTTAAAACAGGAGGTGGATATTGCTGCTGACACAAAAAGTTGGTAAAAGAGGTCACCTCTCCTGACATGCCTGTTTTAGTAATTAATTCTGTTCCACATGAAATTACAATTCTGGAGCATCTATTGTTATGACTCTATGTTGTGCCATTATTCTATTATTTCTGCTAGATGTTTTTGGATAAAGGTACAGAGGGGAGTTACCAGTTGGGCTGGGTGTGCCTGCACACTCTGACCTTGTCCAATCAGTACTGATGGTAACACCCATCAGTACCTTTATCCAGGAATAAGAGAAGAATGGCACGACATAGAGTCATAATAGTAGATGCTCCAGAATTGTTATTACATGGCGTATGCAAGTAGTTACTAAAACTAAAAAAAAGACTTGTCAGGAGTGGCGAGAGCTCCTCTTTAAGAGGCATCAGCTGTTTGTTACCATCCTTCAAATGATTGGACACTGCAGACTTTGACACATCTTGGCCATTACTGAAGATATACCTGTTCCCAGCTAGGAGATACCTCCAAGAAGATTAGAAAACACACAAGATACTTTCATTAATATGAAATTGTTTGCTATTATTTAGTAATTACTTTCACACAACATAAGAAGCTGCTTTCTTTGTTGCAATAGTTTAAAAACTAAACATGGTAGGATTTTCCGATTAGAAATGTACAGTAAGTGAGAGATTATATGTTGCTTTGGGATGTACAAGACAAGTCATCTCCAAAATGACACCTGTTCAGTTCCCACAGACAGGTTATTTACTGTATCATGTGTCTCCTATTGTGATCCTGAATGTGAATGATGAACACAGTAGAGTATCTGTTTCCTCTTGAAGGTCACAAGAAATTTTTATTCCTCATGATTACCAAATCCTTTAGAATGTAATAGATCATCAGTTTAGGTAGGGGTAATATGCAGATGTAGAAATTCTCATCTCGATGTTTAACCCCTTCTTAACATCTGTCATACATGTACGGCACCTATCTGACATTGATGGAATATACTAGTGCTATGCCATCAGTCTCTGAGATGGGAATACCCCTCTAAAGATGGCACAAACTCAGGAGCTGAGTTTTACCCAGCAGACACCTGAGGCAACTCTGATCATGGACTATTAACCCCTAAAATGCCATGGTCAGTTGTGATCATAGCATGTGAGTGATTATTTAACGGGAGCATGATTCTCATGGTGACCAAAAGCCCCACACAATGAGATCACAGGAGCTGTTGCAATGGCAGTGTGAGGCTTTCTGACGGCTCCCAGGTATGCATTAAGTTCCTATTAAGCTTTGCCTCACGCAGTGCTTAAAGGGGTTATCCAAGATGCAGCCACAATACTGTGCTGTGCATTTGGCACGTGAGAACAGCCTGGGATTACAACCTGCAGTGCATGCATGAGTCTGAATCTTTCACTAGCACTTTAGTTAATTGCAATTCTGCTATAGGCTGCAATAGTATATTATTGCAGTCTATGGTATAAGTGATCCAACGATCACATATGTGGGAGGGAAGGGGGGGTTGGCAAAAAAAAAAAGTCGAAAAATGTTTTTAAAGCTGAAAAAAAGATTTAATAATTAAATCAACCCTCGTTCTCTATTTTACAAAATAAAAATAAAAATCTGAAAATGTCCAACCTATTAAAATATAATATATAAGAATTTATTCAGTATAGTGTATGGCACAATAGTAAAAAAAAAAAAAATACATACCCCAAAATGGTATCAATAAAAACTACTGATTGGCCTGCAAAAAAGAGCCCTCATTTAGCTCCATAGACAGAAATCTATAAACGTTAGGTGTCAGAATATGTGATGTAAAGAAATGTTGCTTCAGATTTTGATATAAGGTTATGGTTCTTGGAATGAAGAGAATAAAAAAAATGGAAAAATATGGCTGCATCAGGTAGAGGTTAACAAGTTAAATAAACATTGCAAGAAACTGAATTTGTCAGTGTTTTCAGTCTTTTGAGACATGATGTCAGGTTCAACTTAGAAACTGTTCCATTGTAGCATTAGAAATATAATATCTATCTGTTTATCTCCTTCAAATAACAGTTTTCCTCAGATAGGTCATCAGTATATGATCGGTGAGGGTCCAACAACCAGGACCTCTGCCAATCAGATGTTTGTGAAGGCAATGGCACTCCCCATAGAAGTGAATGGGGCTGGGTGCAATACCAAGAACAGCTGCGATACAATGTACAGCGCTGTGCTTGGCAAGCTGCGTGAAGGCAGCGGCATTCACAGGAGTGCCAGTGCCTTCTCAAACAGCTGATTGGTGGGGGTCCAGGGTGTCGGACCCCACCGATCAGATACTGATGACCTATCCTGAGGATGGGTCATCTGTAGTAAAATCCCAGAAGACCTCTTTAAAGGCCCCAAATACATTAAATTGTAGGCCAAACCTGCTGTTTTTGGCCAGACCAGCCAATAATATAATGTGTACAGGTAGGTTCTGACACTCCTTGACAGATGATGTCAGAAGAGAAGGATCGAGTGTGAATTTCAACTCCTGATCCCTTTATTCTCTAAGGAGATAAGCCTCTGCCAGAAGTGTCTCGCAGTGGCTATCTCCACAATACCTATTGAAAGGGACTGTGCCAATGTGACATGGTGCCAAAGAACCATTCCAGGAAAATCTGCACTCCAAAAGCCAAACTGTGCTTCTGAGCCTATACGTGTGCTTATTCAGCAATTTGAGACCACAAATTGTGAGGTGCTATTTTTCCTATTAGCGCTTGTGAAAATGAAAACTCTAGGGTTAAAACAACATTTTATTGGAGTAAATAATTGTTTTCATTTTCATGGCCCAGTGTTAATAAATAGTATGAAACCTTTCTGGGGAAAATGGCTCACTATACCCATAGATCAATTCATTGTAGTTTCAAAAATTGGGTCAATTCTTGGGGATTTCCATTGTAGGGGTACCTCAGGGCCACTGCAAATGCAACATGGAACTCAAAAGCCATTCCAGCAAATTCTGAATGGCATTTCTTCCCTGCTGAGCCCTTTTGTGTGCCCATGGAACAGGGGTGGACTGAGAACTTAAAGCGGCCCTCGGAAAAACCTTAAAAGTAGCCCCATATTGTAGGTAGGTCCAATCTAAAAGAAGGTGGGACAATACAAGTAGGCAGGGACAACAGAAATAGGCAGGGCTAGCAATACTACAGTGCAGCATGAAATACCACCCCAGCAGAACCAAATCCCACAGTGCACTGCATTGGAAAAAATTAAATTTTGCATTTTCATGGCCCAATTTTAATATATTCTATAAAACACCTGTGTAACCAAAACACTCAATACACCCCTAGATAAATTCCTTGTGTTGTGTAGATTCCAGTATGGGGTCTTTTGAGGGGTGTTTCATATGTTTTGGCAGCTCAAGGCCTCTGTAAACCTGACATAGTGCCGGAAAAACATTCTAATAAAATCGAGGCCCTAAAATCCATAAAATGCAATCCATAAGGTAATCCAGTAAAAAACTCAAATTTACAAAATTAGAAATTCTTCCAAATTTTCTGTAAACGTTAAATATATTGACCCAAATTTACCACTAACATAAAGTACAATGGGTCATGAATAAACATTCTCAGAATCACAAGTTATTACCACACAAAGTGACATGTCAGATCTGGAAAATGAGTATAATTCAATAAGGGGCCCGCTGTACTAACATGTACTGAAGCGCTGTGACGGGGCCTGGCATGAAGTACAGTGACAATGCCGGGCCCCGTCAGGGCGCTCCATTGCATGTTTAATATGAGGCAAGGTGGGGGAGGTTTGCGCAGAGGGGGGGAGGAGGAAGAAGGGGGACGCGCGCATTCACTCACATACACTCGGCCCGGCAGCTCCTGCTTCCAGATCATCAGTGAAGCAGGAGCTCTAGTGCTCCCTCTGCTGGCTGCACATCGCGCTGCTGGCTGTGGGAGGAGCTCTGAAGGCCCAGGAAACTGCCTTCAGTACAGCCAGCAGCGCGATGTGAGTGTGGCAGCGCAACATCAGGGAAGAGGGTAAGTATGTTTTATTTTTTATTTTCCTAACACTACAGACTGGGGGCAAAGGGGAAGGGGGGTGTTGATGGGCACAACTAGAGTGAGGGAGCACAAAAGTGGGCATCTCTACTGAGGGGGCACCTAATCTGCCATAACTACTGTGAGGGGGGCACATATAAAGGCATAACTATGAGGGGGCACATATATCAACTACTGTGAGGGGGGCACATAATCTGCCATAACGACTGTGAGTGGCATATATGTGGGCATATTTAATGTGAGGGGCACATAATCTGGCATGACCACTGTAGAGGGGCACATATCTGGCCATAACTACTGTGAGGGGGAACATATCTGGCCATAACTACTGTGAGGGGGCACATATCTGGGCATAACTACTGTGAGTGGGCACATATCTGGGCATAACCACTGTGAGCGGGCACATATCTGGGCATATCCACTGTGAGGGGCACATATCTGGGCATAACTACTTTGAGGGGGCACATATCTGGCATAAATACCATGAGGGGGCACATATTTGGAATAACTACTGTTAGGGGCACATATTTGGCATAACTACTGTGAGGGGCACATATCTGGGTATAACTACTGTGACAGGAACAAAGGTGGGCATAACTGCTGTGAGGGGCCACAAGAAGGACATAACTTTTGTGAAGGGACCACAAGGTGGGCTTAATTACTGTGAAAGGCCACAAGGTGGGCATTAGTACTGTGAGGGGCCACAATGTGGACATTATTCCTGTGTGGTAGCAGTTAGAGGAAATGTCCTAAATTACCCTCCTATACATTGGCATAGCTCAGTCTACCAGGTCAGCACAGCGCCCCCTGCTGGTAGTTTCATAGGGGCAGTCACCATCCCTTCCTTATGTGATTATTATTTTTTTCTCTATCACCACAGGGACCTTAGGGCTCTTTAACACGTGCGGATCCCGTGTGGCTAATTCGCTGTGTGAAAGAGAGCCAAGCCCCGCTCCGGACAGCAGAGACACGGAGCAGTAACATGATTGATAATGCTCTTTGCCCCTCTATGATCGTTTTGCTACAAAATCACGGTGACAACTTTATCTCACTGTGATTTTGTAGTAAAAAGATCACAGGGAGGCACGGAGCATCATCAATCATGTTACTGCTCCGTGTCTCTGCTGTCCGGAATGGGGCAGCGGACTAGCCGCACGGGAAAGAGCCCTTAGTAAGAAAATCTGCCGCTTTTTTGTAAAAATGGGGGGGTGCCCGATCCAAAGTTTGCACTGGGGCCCATAACACTCTAGTTACGCCACTGCCTTTAATGTGCCCTCTCAATAATAGTGCCTCCTTTCAGTAATGGTGCCCCGCAATACCCCCTCTTATTAATGGTGCTCCCCACAGCCAGAATCCCTGCATGGGCCAACCCGATGTTAGGACATTATTGCACTGACCTGTGCAGGAGTTTCATCCGCGCATCTCATAGGCTGCAGACCAAGCCTGTGAGAGAGAATGGAAGAGCAAGGAGCTGACAGAGGACGTGGGCACAGCTTAAAGTAGCTATTGCCCAGACATTCAGGGCACTGGCACAAAAATCCTGGGGCTAATAATACCCTGTGTTGACGTTCCAATGCCATAGCGGTAACCCACCTCAACCAGAGAATAGCTGAGCAGACTCATATCTTGGCATTTCCATGGTCATGAACAAGGACCAGGGAGCGTAAAGCAGTGGAGACTGCAAGAGGATTGGAAAAGCAGCAATGGGAAATTGGTGAGGAAGGGTGAGAATGACCCTTTTTCATATTTAACCCACTGTGAGCCATATGTAAAAAGAAAAATGAAAAGCAATGGACAACCGTTTTATGACCTGCACATGATAAAAATCATGATTGGTCACCAACACTGCAAGTAACAGAAAGGAAAGAAAAAGAGAGAGAGAGAGATGAAAAAAAGAAAGGAAAAAGAGAGAAAGAAAGAAAAGAGAAAGAAAGAAAGAAAGAAAGAAAGAAAGAAAGAAAAAAGAGAAAGAGAGAAAGAAATGAGAAAGAAAGAAAGAAGAGAGAAAGAAAGGAGAAAGAAAGAAGAGAGAAAGAAAGAAGAGAGAAAGAAAGAAAGAAAGAGACCTATACTTTCTACATGACACATGTGAAACCCAATTCCTAGTGAGGTAGTGTACAGCAGACTATGCTTTGATTACAGTGGATGAAATAATTCAAGAGAAGGTTGGGACTTAACGGCTATCATGGTAATCGGAGCTCACAAGGAAAGAGCTTGCTATCATCTAGCCTAGCAACGAAGAGTAGCATCTGCTTGCAGCATTCCAATGCGGGTAGCGGACATCACTTATTGTATTATCCTGGCATGATACCTTCATTTGTATATTTGCATTTCAATGTGTTCAGCTGCAAGGGAGCAGTCCAGATTTACTATGCAAGAGAAGAATTTGAATTACTGTACTCTGTACTGCAGAGCTAATAGCTCTTGTTTTATGTATCAGCTTATTGACATTTATAATATTTTTGAGTTGCATAATCTATCATAGGATCTGAGAACATCGCTCACAGCAATGTCAGACAGGGGCTCAGAAAGTATCAGTTTTCCACTGAATAGCTGCTAAACGTCAGATGGGTAGAGTTCTGACCACTGCACCCTATAACGTCTGCAACTTTTGCTCTTTTCCAGATCTTTATGTTCACATGATGTATGCTTGTGCTAAGCCTATCCATATGGCTGCATTCACAACTGCGTAGATTTTGAGTTTCAATGAGAGCCTATCAACATTGCCCATTGTATGAGTATACAGTGGGATACGCTGCAGGCTTCCATCAGAGGTATAGTTTGGGAGTTTTTGACAACGTATACATGAAAGAGACTGAAAACACTGATGCAAATGGAGCCTAACCACAACGCAACACAGCAACTGAATACCAAAATACACTACTACTTGCTAAGCAGAAATAAAATGCTTCCTGAGATTCTAGATTATACTCTACTTGCCGGTCGGACTAGATTTTATCACATGTATCCATGGAAAGACAAATACAAGTTGTCTGCAGTTAATTTTTCTGGCCCAATTAAAATTAATGAGGACTGTCCCTGGCTGTCAGTCCTTATCAGGGGTAATAGGAGGTGATAAGGTTTGGATGACATGCAGATTTTGTCAGGACGGAGAGCTGGAGCCAGTGTCTTAGCAGGACATATTTGACAAACAAAGGTCTTATAGCAATGGCTTATGGATCTTCCCAGGTATACAGACAGTAAAGAATAAAAGGAAGAATCGTTAGTACCATTAGGGCTGTCATAGTTCTGGAGGCCGAAAGTTAATTTCAAGCAAATAGATCCTTGAATGAAATATATGTAAAGTATAACTATTAAGTCTTTAAATAGTTATTTGACGGGATTTAGAGTTGTAATCTATCATTAAAAGGATTACATTTTAGGCTACTTTCACACTTGCGTTTTTGCTGGATCCGGCAGGGTTCAGCAAAAAACGCTTCCGTTACTGATAATACAGCCATCTGCATCCATTATGAACGGATCCGGTTGTATTATCTTTAACACTGCCAAGACGGATCCGTCATGAACAGTCAATGGAGGACAGATCCATTTTCTATTGTGGCAGATTGTGGCAGAGAAATCGGATCCGTCCTTATTGACTAGCATTGGGGGTCATGCCGAATCCGTCTTGCTCCGCATCCCAGGATGGAAAGCAAACTACAACACGTTGCGGTTTGCTCTCCGGTATGGGAACGCAACTAAACGGAACGGAATGCATTTTGGAGCACTCCGTTCTGTTCAGTTTTGTCCCCATTGACAATGAATGGGGACAAAACTGAAGCGCTTTTTTTCCGGGATTGAACCCCTATGATGGATCTCAATACCGGAAAACTAAAACGCTAGTGTGAAAGTAGCTTTAGAAAGAATAGAATAAAATAAAATAATATTATAGTGGTGGCAGGAAGCATATTAAAGGCACTGTATAAACTGGGTTCCAGAGTCATAGCTGTGCTTTCCTTCACTGGTACTCACTGGCATGTGGCACCTGAGGTACATAGCCCACCAGCTCATCAACCAGCTTAATCTCTGATGGAGACTATTGGAGCTTGTTTTGGATAACTTTCAGTTTAAGTTGGATTATTCCTTATTCCTCAGTCTTGGGTGATAGCTAAAGGTGACGAGCTGTCCCTCCCAATCCCCCACACACATGCACGATCGGCCAAGCATGCTTGCTTTCTCGATGAGGAGAGGGCCCATCACAAGTTTAAACATTCAAAACCTTACATAATTACCGCCAGCCCCCTCTTCTCCCGAAATGGTGTCTTTTTGATTTCTCTGATTTTGTCCAGTCATTGTGGACAGCATTAGACTGACCCCTAGTCCAACGTAGCCTTGCTAAATGAGGTATATTTCTTTATATCACATTGAAACAGATCGCTCTGATGCTGTCTGTAATGATTGGACAATATCAAAGGAGAACTGTAAACTTAAAGAAATTTAAAGTGTCCCTGGAAAAAATAAAATAAAATGTCCCCATGTTCTAGGAGCGTTCAGACTAACTGAAGGCAGGCCAACATAAGTAGACAGGGACAACAGAAGTAGGCGAGGCCAGCAATACTGTAGTACAGCACAAAATACCACCCCAGCAGAACCACATATTGCAGTGCAGCATAAAGTACTGGCGCCTCCACTGCAGTATTCAACTGTATCACCTTCCTGAGAATGGTGATACAGTAGAATCCAGGAGGGCATCTGCGACAGCCGGTCAATTGTATAAGTACCTGATTCATGAAAATACGCACTATAGGTAAATTTCCATGCAGCCAATTTTCCCACTATGTGCATGAGATTTTGAAAATCTACTTAGGCATGTGTCCCACAGCTGGCTCTTGTCAAACTAATGAGACTGCTCTGCATTGTTAATGGATACACAGCACCTTCAATACCACAAGGCCATAATAACGCAGAGTGACTAAGGCTACTTTCACACTTGCGTTGTTGTTTTCCGGTATTGAGATACATAGTAACATAGTATATAAGGCCGAAAAAAGACATTTGTCCATCCGGTTTGGCCTGTTATCCTGCAAGTTGATCCAGAGGAAGGCAAAAAAAAAACTGTGAGGTACAAGCCTATTTTCCCCACCTAAAGGGAACCTATCACTGGGATTTTGTGTATAGAGCTGAGGACATGGGTTGCTAGATGGACGCTAGCACATCCGCAATACCCAGTCCCCATAACTCTATGTGCTTTTGTTGTGTAAAAAAAAAACAATTTGATAGATATGCAAATTAACCTGAGATGAGTCCTGTACGTGAGATGAGTCAGGGACAGGACTCATCTCAGGTTAATTTGCATATGTATCAAATAGTTTTTTTTACACAATAAAAGCACACAGAGCTATGAGGACTGGGTATTGCGGATGTGCTAGCGGCCATCTAGCAACCCATGTCCTCAGCTCTATACACAAAATCCCGGTGACAGGTTCCCTTTAACCCCTTAGGGACACAGCCTTTTTACACCTTAGGACCAGGCCATTTTTTGCAAATCTGACCAGTGTCACTTTAAGTGATGATAACTTTAAAATGCTTTGACTTATCCAGGCCATTCTGAGATTGTTTTTTCGTCACATATTGTACTTCATGACACTGGTAAAAAAAAGTAAAAAAAAAAATTTTTTTTTGCATAAAAAAATGTCAAATTTACCAAAAATTGGGAAAAATTAGCCAATTTCAAAGTTTCAGTTTCTCTACTTCTGTAATACATAGTAATACCCCTAAAAATTGTGATGACTTTACATTCCCCATATGTCTACTTCATGTTTGAATTATTTTGGGAATGATATTTTATTTTTTGGGGATGTTACAAGGCTTAGAAGTTTAGAAGCAAATCTTGAAATTTTTCTGAAATTTACAAAAACCCAATTTTTAGGGACCACTACAGCTCTGAAGTCACTTTGCGAGGCTTACATAATAGAAACCACCCAAAAATGACCCCATTCTATAAACTACACCCCTCAAGGTATTCAAAACTGATTTTACAAACTTTGTTAACCCTTTAGGTGTTGCACAAGAGTTATTGGCAAATGGGGATGAAATTTGAGAATTTAATTTTATTGCCTAATTTTCCATTTTAACCAATTTTTTCCACTAACAAAGCAAGGGTTAACAGCCAAACAAGACTGTATCTTTATTGCCCTGACTCTGCCGTTTACAGAAACACCCCATATGTGGCCGTAAACTACTGTACGGCCACACAGCGGGGCGTAGAGTGAAAGGTGCGCCGTTTGGTTTTTGGAAGGCAGGTTTTGCTGGACTGGTTTTTTGACACCATGTCCCATTTGAAGCCCCCTGATGCACCCCTAGAGTAGAAACTCCATAAAAGTGACCCCATCTAAGAAACTACACCCCTCAAGGTATTCAAAACTGATTTTACAAACTTTGTTAACCCTTTAGGTGTTGCACAAGAGTTATTGGCAAATGGGGATGAAATTTGAGAATTTCATTTTTTTGCCTAATTTTCCATTTTAACCCATTTTTTTCACTAACAAAGCAAGGGTTAACAGCCAAACAAGACTGTATCTTTATTGCCCTGACTCTGCCGTTTACAGAAACACCCCATATGTGGTCGTAAACTACTGTACGGCCACACAGCGGGGCGTAGAGTGAAAGGTGCGCCGTTTGGTTTTTGGAAGGCAGGTTTTGCTGGACTGGTTTTTTGACACCATGTCCCATTTGAAGCCCCCCTGATGCACCCCTAGAGTAGAAACTCCATAAAAGTGACCCCATCTAAGAAACTATACCCCTCAAGGTATACAAAACTGATTTTACAAACTTTGTTAACCCTTTAGGTGTTGCACAAGAGTTATTGGCAAATGGGGATGCAATTTGAGAATTTCATTTTTTTGCCTAATTTTCCATTTTAACCCATTTTTTCCACTAACAAAGCAAGGGTTAACAGCCAAACAAGACTGTATCTTTATTGCCCTGACTCTGCCGTTTACAGAAACACCCCATATGTGGCCGTAAACTACTGTACGGCCACACAGCAGGGCGTAGAGTGAAAGGTGCGCCGTTTGGTTTTTGGACTGGTTTTTGCCGGTCCATGTTTTGCTGGACTGGTTTTTTGACACCATGTCCCATTTGAAGCCCCCTGATGCACCCCTAGAGTAGAAACTCCATAAAAGTTACCCCATCTAAGAAACTACACCCCTCAAGGTATACAAAACTGATTTTACAAACTTTGTTAACCCTTTAGGTGTTGCACAAGATTTAATGGAAAATAGAGATACAATTTCAAAATTTAACTTTCCCATTTGAAGCCCCCTTGATGCACCCCTAGAGTAGAAACTCCAAAAAAGTGACCCCATTTTAGAAACTACGGGATAGGGTGGCAGTTTTGTTGGTACAAGTTTAGGGTACATATGATTTTTGGTTGCTCTATATTACACTTTTTGTGAGGCAAGGTAACAAGAAATTTTATAGAGCAGGTTGTCACGGACGCGGTGATACCCAATATGTATACAATTTTTTTTATTTATGTACGTTTTACACAATAATTTCATTTTTAAAACAAAAAAATGTTTTAGTGTCTCCATAGTCTAAGAGCCATAGTTTTTTAAATTTTTGGGCGATTATCTTAAGTAGGGTCTCATTTTTTGTGGGATGAGATGACGGTTTGATTGGCACTATTTTGGGGTGCACATGACTTTTTGATTGCTTGCTATTACACTTTTTGTGACGGAAGATGACAAAAAATGGCATTTTTTACACCGTTTTTATTTTTATTTTTTTACGGTGGTCATCTGAGGGGTTAGGTCATGTGATATTTTTATAGAGCCGGTCAATACGGACGCGGCGATACCTAATATGTATACTTTTTTTTTTATTTATGTAAGTTTTACACAATGATTTCATTTTTGAAACAAAAGAAATCATGTTTTAGTGTTTCCATAGTCTAAGAGCCATAACTTTTTCAGTTTTTGGGCGATTATCTTGGGTAGGGTATGATTTTTGCGGGATGAGATAACGGTTTGATTGTTACAATTTTGGCGCAGATGCGACTTTTTTGATCACTTTTATTACCTTTTTTGGGAAGTAAGGTGGGCAAAATTCCAATTTCATCATAGTTTTTAATTTTTTATTTTTATGGCGTTCATCGTTCGGGTAAAGTAACATTACCGTTTTATAGATCAGGTCGTTACGGACGCGGCGATACCAAACATGTGTAGGGAATTTTATTTTTTTCATTTTTAATCAGTGATAAATGTGTTTTTTGATTTTTACTTTATTTTCACTTTTTTTCACTTTTTTTTTTGACCCAGACCCACTTGGTTCTTGAAGATCCAGTGGGTCTGATGTCTGCATAATACAGTACAGTACAATATATATTGTACTGTACTGTATTTTACTTACACTTTGTCTGAACAGATCTATGCTTTCAGCACAGATCTGTTCAGAACCATGGACAGCAGGACGCCTGAGAAGGCGTCCTGTTGCCATGGGAACCTTCCCCGTCTGCTCAGTAGTGTTCAGAACTGCGCAGACGGGGAAGGGTAAGGACGGGGCTTGGGGGGCTGCCTGGGAGCTCTCTCCATCTCCATTCGGGGGACTGCAAAGGCACAGCAGCCCCCCGATGGGAGAGGGAGAGAGCTCCCTGAGCTGTTAACCTTTTCCATACAGCGGTCCGTACGGACCGCTGTATGGAAAGGGTTAAACGGCTGACATCGCATCACCGATGTCAGCCGTTTATACCAGGGTGCCAGCAATGTGCTGGCACCCTGGTATACCCACTAGACGCCAACGATTACGCAATGGGAGGCGGGCGGGGGATCGCGATCCCGCCTACCGCCCGCCTCCCGCACCGCCCGCAACCCTCCCCCTGCACCTCCCACCGTGCTCAAATAACTCAGGGGTGCAGGGGGGAGGGATACTGGACAAAATTTTGAATCCTAAAGTTTCTGATCCCCGCGGTCAGGGACCGCGGGGATCATAAACTGCAGAAATCGCAGCAAACCGCAGGTCTGAATTGACCTGCGGTTTGCCGCGATCGCTGACATGGGGGGGTCACGGGACCCCCCCGCGCATTTAGCCTAGGTGCCTGCTCAATGATTTGAGCAGGCACCGGGTTCCGATCACTGCCAGCCGCACGGCAGTGATCGAAAATGCACAGGGCGTACATGTACGCCCTGTGTCCTTAAGTACCAGGGCACAAGGGCGTACCTGTACGCCCTGTGTCCTTAAGGGGTTAAGGGGGAAAACATTCCTTCCCGACTCCAATCAGGCAATCAGAATAACTCCCTGGATCAACGACCCCTCTCTAGTAGCTTTAGCCTTTAATATTATTACACTCCAGAAATTCATCCAAGCCCCTCTTGAATTATTTTATTGTACTCACCATCACCACCTCCTCAGGCAGAGAGTTCCATAGTCTCACTGCTCTTACCGTAAATAATCCTTTTCTATGTTTGTGTACAAACCTTCTTTCCTCCAGACGCAGAGGATGTCCCCCCGTCACTGTCACAGTCCTAGTCCTGGGGATAAATAGATGAAGGGATAGATCTCTGTACTGCCTCCTGATATACACTCACCTAAAGAATTATTAGGAACACCATACTAATACGGTGTTGGACCCCATTTTGCCTTAATTCTACGTGGCATTGATTCAACAAGGTGCTGATAGCATTCTTTAGAAATGTTGGCCCATATTGATAGGATAGCATCTTGCAGTTGATGGAGATTTGAGGGATGCACATCCAGGGCACGAAGCTCCCGTTCCACCACATCCCAAAGATGCTCTATTGGGTTGAGATCTGGTAACTGTGGGGGCCATTTTAGTATAGTGAACTCATTGTCATGTTCAAGAAACCAATTTGAAATGATTCGAGCTTTGTGACATGGTGCATTATCCTGCTGGAAGTAGCCATCAGAGGATGGGTACATGGTGGTCATGAAGGGATGGACATGGTCAGAAACAATGCTCAGGTAGCCCGTGGCATTTAAACGATGGCCAATTGGCACTAAGGGGCCTAAAGTGTGCCCAAAAAACATCCCCCACACCATTACACCACCACCACTAGCCTGCACAGTGGTAAAAAGGCATGATGGATACATGTTCTCATTCTGTTTACGCCAAATTCGGACTCTACCATTTGAATGTCTCAACAGAAATCGAGACTCATCAGACCAGGCAACATTTTTCCAGTCTTCAACAGTCCAATTTTGGTGAGCTTGTGCAAATTGTAGCCTCTTTTTCCTATTTGTAGTGGAGATGAGTGGTACCCGGTGGGGTCTTCTGCTGTTGCAGCCCACCTTTCTTTCCCATTCTGACATTCAGTTTGGAGTTCAGGAGATTGTCTTGACCAGGACTACAACCCTACATGCATTGAAGCAACTGCCATGTGATTGGTTGACTAGATAATCGCATTAATGAGAAATACAACAGGTGTTCCTAATAATTCTTTAGGAGAGTGTATTTATACATAGTTATTAGATCTCCCCTCAGTCGTCTTTTTTCTAAAGTGAATACCCCTAATGTTGATAATCTTTCAGGGTACTGTAGTTGCCCCATTCTAGTAATTACTTTAGTTGCCCTACTCTGAACCCTCTCCAGCTCTGCTATGTCTGCCTTGTTCACAGGAGCCCAGAACTGTACACAGTACTCCATGTGTGGTCTGACTAGTGATTTGTAAAGTGGTAGGACTATGTTCTCATCACGGGCATCTATGCCCCTTTTAATGCAACCTATTATCTTATTGGCCTTGGCAGCAGCTGCCTGACACTGGTTTTTACTGCTTAGTTTGCTGTTTATTAAAATTCCTAGGTCCTTTTCCATGTCAGTGTTACGAGTGTTTTACCATTTAGTATGTACGGGTGACTTGCATTATTCCTTCTAATGTGCATAACCTTATATTTGTCAGTGTTAAACCTCATCTTCCACTTCTCTGCCCAAGCCTCTAATCTATCCAGAACCATCTGTAGCTGTATATTGTCCTCTTCAGTGTTAATTACTTTACACAGTTTAGTGTCATCTGCAAAAATTTATATTTTACTGTGCAAGCCTTCTACAAGATCATTAATAAATATATTGAGATATAGGAGAATATGGCCCAATACTGACCCCTGAGGTACTCCGCTAGTGACAGTGACCCAAACTAAGTGTGTACCGTTAATAACCACCCTCTGTTTTCTATCATTGAGCCAATTACTTACCCAGATACAGACGTTTTCTCCCAGTCCGAGCATTCTCATTTTATATACTAACCTTTTATGTGGTACAGTGTCAAATGCTTTGGAGAAGTCCAGATATACGACATCCATTGATTCGTCGCTGTCAAGTCAAGAACTTAACTCCTCATAGAAACTGATTAAATTAGTGCCATGTGCATATACCCTAAACATGACCGATCCCTCATGAAGCCATGCTGATATGATGTTATTTGATTGCTTTCATTGAGATCCTCCAAGATAGCATCTGTTAGAAAATCTTCAAACTGTTTACCCACAACAGATGTTAAACTTACCGGCCTATAGTTTCCGGGGTCTGTTTTTGCACCCTTTTTTAATATTGGCACCACATTTGCAATGCGCCAATTCTGTGTAACACTCCCTGTCAGTATAGAGTCTGTAAATATCAGAAATAAGGGTCTGGCTATGACATTACTTAATTATCTTAGGATACGGGGTGTATGCCATTTGGCCCTGGCGATTTGTCTATTTTAATATTTTTAAGTCGCTGTTGCACTTCTTCCTGAGTCAGACAGGGGAATTTACTTTTACATTCTGCATTTCATCTGACAGTTTATTTTCCTCAGTGAATACAGTGGAGAAAAAAATATTTAATAGCTTTGCTTTCTCTTCGTCGCTCTCCAGCAGAGGATCTCAATACCGGAATAAAAAACGTTTCCGTTTAGTCCTCATGCAAACAGTGCAATCATTAGTTAACATAAGCCAATTGTAGCCTGTACATCCATGCAGTGTGGTCATACCCTTATTTTTTAGATATATTTTGTTATTTATCTTGTATTGATCCTATATGTGTTAAATTCCAGAGGTCCAGCCACCCTTATGCTGGTTGATATTGAAATCAGTTGGAAGGCACATCGCTATGGGTTTATCTGAGCTCCTAAAGTGCAAGGTAACAGTTGTTTCTTATAACAGATTGCTGAACAGGTGTAGATACACTTTAGAGGTGCCCATACACCTTTAATAGCTTGTTTCGCCAACAGCTATCTCTCCCTATTCCTCCCAACATCATCTGTAAGGGGAAAGTCTGGAGTGATGGCTGCATCTTTGGGGCCCTATTGAAGTGAATGGGTCTGCATCCGAACCGCAATGTGGACCCAAACAATGGTCGTGTGGATGAAATAAGGAGAAAAGTAGAGAATGCAGGGAGGTAACTATAACTGATATGGCCCAAAGCAAAATAAATTACAACCCCTAACACCTATTTTAAGAAAATTAAAACAGCGGCATAAGTAGCAATAATTACTATACATTCAATATATTACTTTACTGCACTGGTCTCCAACCTGTGACTTTCCAGCTGTTGTGAAACTAAAACACCCACTATGATTGGCTTTTAGAGCATGCTGGGAGTTGTAGAATCTCACCAGCTGGAGAGCCACAAGTTGTATTTCATCTTGTCAATAGGCACTTTCATCCTATTTGTACAAGACCACATTCAATTCTTTCCAATGTAATATTTAATTGGGAACCAACCCAATATTTGACATAAGTTGATGTAGTCCCCGGTCACACCCCTGTTTACTATGTTGCACGTTATGGTCTAATAACATTTTGACATGAAAATAATAGACTACAGAATTTATGTTGTGAGCTCAGCTTGCTAATATGTGCTTGCCAATGCAATTCTGCCAGACACTAAATGTATGCAGTGTCAGAGTTAATGTTGCACACTATTGGCTGTTTACTCATTTGTGACTAAATTATAGCTAATGTCATTTTCAATGAAAGAGCAAATGCTATGCAATCATCAGTGATTAAAGGCACATTTGTACCACCGACTGAGCAGCAAATTCCTTCCCAATGATTGCCTGCTCATCAGTGGAGGTAAAAGCTGCATTTACAGAACATACAGCAATCACCTCCACCAGCGATAGCTACTGATATCGATAGCTACTGATATCACCCCTCCTCATAGAGATTCATTGTTTCTGGTCAGCAGATCCCTGTTTACACAGCATGATCGCTGCTCTGAAACGATGATTTAGGTGACGAGCGGTTTGCTTGTTCATCGGGTGATCAGCAGCACCTTTACAGGGGCCAGTTATTGGGAACAAGCATTCGCACTAACATTCGTTCACGATAATTTTGTTTCTGCATTACACATACAATTGCCAATGTAAGACAAAATTGTATTGGTGCCTATCTAATAGCTGACTACAATGCAGAGAGAATAAGATTCTTATTCGGGCGCTATATAGTGCTACTGTTTCAGCATTATATCATTACATAACACAATCATGCTCTGTATGTCATTTCTGTACTACTTGGGGAGGTGGGGGAGAGATTTACCAAAGTTTAAATGCAAATTGCCCCAAGAAAATCAGTACATGGAATTGAAATTTACAGAATGATGGGGGTCATTTAAGAATAGATATACGTCACAAAATCTGGTGTATATTCTATCGCACGATATGCTGCGGCAGAATCTGCGACTTCTTCCCCGCTTACTCCAGGTCTAAAAAAAAGGGGGGCGTGGGCGGGAAACGGGATGGTAAGCCTGTCTCATTCATCAATTTCTACACTTGGTTTAGGCATAGAAAATGGTCTAAATGTAAGACAGCAAGGAAGCTGTCTTACATTTAGAATTGGCAGTGGATATGCCAAAGTTAAAAAAGACCTTTCATCGGTCCAAACATTGTGAACTAAGTGTCATGATCTGTACAGCGGCGCCCAGGGATCTCACTGCACTTACTATTATCCCTGGGCGCTGCTCCGTTCTCCCGCTATGCCCTCCGGTATGTTCGGTCACTTGGTTATAGTAGGCGGAGACTGCGGTGCCTCCTTCTCCTAGGCTGTAGCGCTGGCCAATCGCAGCACCGAGCTCACAGCCTGGGAGAAAAGAAACTCCCAGGCTGTGAGCTCTGCGCTGCGATTGGCCAGCACTACAGCCTAGGAGAAGGAGACGCCCAAGAGAACAAGGGCAGTCTCCTCCTACTATAACCAAGTCCCCTAAGTCTCTGCCTACTATAACCAAGTGACCGAAAATACCGGAGGGCATAGCAGGAGATGGAGCGTGCCCAGGGATAATAGTAAGTGCAGTGAGATCCCTGGGCGCCGCTGTACAGATCATGATACTTAGTTCACAATGTTTGGACCGATGAAAGGTCCTCTTTAAGTAGAGGTTAGTGCCTCTACAGGGGCTTAATAAATGTTTTAGATTCTTACCTCAGAGTTTTGAAAAGTGTCTTAACGGTGGAAGAAAAGTTGTAAGTGTGCCAAAGACATGAGTGTAAATGTAAGCCAGCCATAAGATGGCATAAGGCCCCAATCACACGACCATAAGCTGGTCATGTGAATTCCGTATCACAGATGCGGACCCATTGACTTGAATGGGTCTGCAATTCGCAAGATATGGAGTGGACTGGAGGCATGGTTCGAAAGCCCACGGAAGCACTATGAAGTGCTTCCATGGGCTTTTGGGTCCATGCCTCCACATGGCAAAATACAGGACATGTCCTATTTTTGGCTGTATATTGCGGATCATAGACCCATTTAAATAGTTTGTCTCACTTCAGTAAGTGACATTTATCATGTAGAGAAAGTTAATACAAGCTACTTACTATTGTTTTTATCCATATTGCTTCCTTTGCTGGCTGGATTCAATTTTCCATCACATTATGCACTGCTCGTTTCTATGGTTACAGACCACCCTGCAACCCATCAGTGGTGGTCATGCTTGCACAATATATGTTAGTGTTAGGTACCCATCAGCAGAAGCCACCTTGATGCCTGGTAGATGGGCCAGACACACATTTGATAAAAATTGTGCGCAAGTTGATATGGAGCTCCTACAAAGGCGTTTTTTGTTATTTTGTAAAATTTAATCTGATGAAAACTTTAATAAAATCTGATTAATCTAAAAATGTGCGCAAAGAGCTTCTATTCTTTTAATTTACAGTAGGTATATTACCACTTTAATTTAGAATGATCCTCATTTTTCAGTTCTATTGTTTGTGTTCTCTCTTTATACACGTTCACATAGTGTGCAGTCTGACATTCAGCATAAACCATACCTGCCTTCCAAATAAGAGGACTGTTCTTTGTAGTCTAACTTGTTTATTGGTAAAACAGGAGTATTTGATGGTAAAACTATAAGAATACTGTCAGGGGCGTAACTAGAAGTGACTGGGCCCCACAGCAAATATTTGTAAGGGCCCCCCTCAGCGCACTTCGCACCTCCCTCCTCCTGTGTAAACCCCACTCCTTTGGCACAGTGTAGCGGTATACTGTATATTGTGTGGCACAGTATAGAGGTATACTGTATATTGTGTGGCACAGTGTAGAGGTATACTGTATATTGTGGGGCACAGTGTAGAGGTATACTGTACATTGTGGGGCACAGTATAGAGGTATACTGTACATTGTGGGGCACAGTATAGAGGTATACTGTACATTGTGGGGCACAGTGTAGCGGTATACTGTATATTGTGGGGCACAGTGTAGGCTATATGTGCATAACATAAACATACTCCACATGAACACTTACAGTTACTTGGCTCGGCCCTTGGGGATCTCGGACGCCACTTCCACACTTTGGCCGGGGGCTCGGCGGAGCTGATGTTGTGTTTTATCCTAATGAGAAAGATTTTATAATAAGGATTTGGAGAAGGGGCAGTGGGATAGCAAAGCAGGGAGAGGCCGGTGCTGCTACTAGGGGGTCATACCATGGGGGAGTAATAAAACCCACCATAATGCCCCCCCCCCCCCCCAGTAGTAATAATTCTCCTTATAATGTGACAGTGCAAAAAATACACCCTTGTAATGCCCCCAGTTGAGCTAATGTCCCCATAGTGCCCCCATAATGTGCCAGTATAAAATACCCCTATATAGTGCCCCCAGTAAATTCCCCCATAGTGCTCCTCTCCCCCCTTCCTGCTAGTGCCCCCCAAAATGTACCAGTATAAAATGCCCCATATATAGTGCCCCAGTAGATGCCCCTCAGTGTCCGGCCTCTGATAGGCTGCCAGCCTAGTGTCCCCCATAATGCCCCCCAATAATGTGCCAGTATCAAGTGCCTCTCCCCCCCCCCCACATGTCCCAGTATCATAGTGCCATCTCCTCCCATGTGCCAGTATCAAGTGCCTCTCTCCTTCCCACCCCCCATGTGCCAGTATCAAGTGCCTCTCTCTTCCCCCATGTGCCAGTATCATAGTGCCATCTCCCCCGCAAAAAAGTGCCAGTATTAAGTGCCTCTCCCCCCATGTGCCAGTATCATAGTGCCAACCCCCCCCCCCCACATGCCAGTATCAAGTGCCTCTCTCCTCCCCCCCCCCCATGTCCCAGTATCATAGTGCCATCTCCCCCCCCCCCCACTAAAAAGTGCCAATATCAAGTGCCTCTCTCCCTCCCCCCTCCCCATGTGCCAGTATCAGGTGCCAACCCCCCCTCTCCCCTCCAGGTGCCAGTATCAGGTGCCTCCCCCCCATGTCCCAGTATCATAGTGCCATCTTCCCCCCCCCCCCACCACCACCACAAAAAAAGTGCCAGTATCAAGTGCCTCTCTCCCTCCCCCCCCCCCATGCCAGTATCAGGTGCCTCTCTCCCCCCCCCATGCCAGTATCAGGTGCCAACCCCACTCCCCCCCATGTGCCAGTATCAGGTGCCTTCCGCTCCCCCCATGGCAGTAACAGTCGGGTATTAAAAAATAATAATAAACACTTCTACTTACCTCCATGTCAGCGATGCGATGCAGCCTCTTCCTGTGTCCCGGTGTCCCGCCCTGTATGTCCTTATATGGACTCAGTGCTTGTATTTCAGAAAAGAGTCTGCTGGGATTCGAACCCACAACCTTCTGCTTCAGAGGCAGAACAGCTAACCACTAGACCATAGGAGCTGCCTTGATGCTGACTGAAAAAATATGAGACTTCTACTGTTATAGCTGGCTAAGTGTACATCTATACACATGGCAGCTGCTCATATATAGAGATGTAGCAGAGCTGAATGTGCTGAGACAGCTGTCATATACAGATATAGCAGTATCTCAGATATATCTCTATATGACAGCTGTTCCAGCACACTCAGCTCTGCTATATCTCTATATATGATAGCTGTCATGTGTATAGATGTAGCAGAGCTGGGTGTGTTTAGGCATCTGTCATGTGTATAGATGTAGTAGAGCTGGGTTTGCTGGGGCAACTGTCATATATAGAGATATAGTAGAGCTGAGTGTGCTGGGACAGCTGTCATATAGATATATAGCAGTGCTGGTGTGTTGGGGGCAGCTGTCATGTGTATAGATGTAGCAGAGCTGGCTGTGTTTCGGCAGCTGTCATGTGTATAGATGTAGTAGAGCTGGGTGTGTTTGGGCATCTGTCATGTATAGATGTAGTAGAGCTGGGTTTGCTGGGGCAGCTGTCATATATAGAGATATAGCAGAGCTGAGTGTGCTGGTGCAGCTGTCATGTGTATAGATGTAGCAGAGCTGGGTGTGTTTAGGCATCTGTCATGTGTATAGATGTAGTAGAGCTGGGTTTGCTGGGGCAGCTGTCATATATAGAGATATAGCAGAGCTGAGTGTGCTGGGACAGCTGTCATATAGATATATAGCAGTGCTGGTGTGTTGGGGGCAGCTGTCATGTGTATAGATGTAGCAGAGCTGGCTGTGTTTCGGCAGCTGTCATGTGTATAGATGTAGTAGAGCTGGGTTTGCTGGGGCAGCTGTCATATATAGAGATATAGCAGAGCTGAGTGTGCTGGGACAGCTGTCATATAGAGATATAGCAGTGCCTTGTGTGTTGGGGGCAGCTGTCATGTGTATAGATGTAGCAGAGCTGGCTGTGTTTTGGCAGCTGTCATGTGTATAGATGTAGTAGAGCTGGGTTTGCTGGGGCAGCTGTCATATATAGAGATATAGCAGAGCTGAGTGTGCAGGGACAGCTGTCATATACAGATATAGCAGTGCTAGGTGTGTTTTGGCAGCTGTCATGTGTATAGATGTATTTTTTTTTTTTTACAGTCAGTTGTAATGCAGCCTTTATGGCTGTGAGGGTAAATGCTTTGCCACTGATTCACTAATAGATTGGAGGTTGTGGGTTTGAATCCCAGACCAGGAGACTTTAGCAGACAGTAAAATTAGATCACACTAGCGGCTGCTGTGAAGGGGGCCCTGAACATGATATTTAACTAACTTGAAAATGAACACAATATTTAAGCCGGGGCGCCGGGCCCCCTTGGCAGCCCGGGCCCCGAAGCAGCTGCTTCCCCGGTAGTTACGCCACTGAATACTGTACTGTAACATTTACATAACACTGAAGCAAATGGTAAAACTGATGCCTATACATAGATTGCATGGCTATCTAACAGTATTAACATGCAGCATGGTGGCTCAGTGGTTATCACTGTTGCCTTGGTGCGCTGGAGTCCTAGGTTCGAATCCGACCAAGGGCAACATCTGCATGGAGTTTGTATGTTCTCCCTGTGTTTGCGTGGGTTTCCTCTGGTTTCCTCCCACATGCCAAAGGGACCTGATAGTGACCTTAGATTGTGAGCCCCATTGGGGACAGCTGGATAAAATATGTCTGTAAAGCGCTGTGGAATATAGTAGCGCTATATAAAATGCATAAAATAAATAAATAAACTCCCTGAAAAACAGTTCTAACTAGCTGAACAGCTCTGTATAACATAATGTCCCTGAAACAAAGATAGATCTCTCACCAGATATGATTTTACCAGGATGATGGAGATATGCAGTTCTGTATTGTGTCCTGGAGACTTCTCTTTCCCCGGATGATTTGCACTCCCACAATGCTTTGCACCATCTACAATACAGCAGTCTTTGAAACCAGAAAAACAAGGTACAATACAATTTAAAACCGCTAGATGGTGCTATTACCACATTAATCGCTATAGGAATACCAAACCCTGACTGGTGTGAAATTGAATCATTCTCTAACTCTGCTGGGCAGAACACTCCCCATTTGGCATCAACACACGCCACTACTGAATCCTTTTTTCGTAGCAACCAATTTTGGTCAATGATGGGATCAAGCTTTTTCAAAGCGCTATCTTTGGAGACTGCTTGGCCCTCGCTGAGGTGGTCTATTTATTTAGCATAAAATTCATGTTGCATAGTGCAAATTATTATTTACTTAGCCTTTTCTAGATTAAGAGCGGTAGAGGCATTTTTGCAGTGATGCCAACCTTTGCAGGGCTTCTGGCTCACAGGTAATATCGATTTGTAAGATTGAGCTATATGAACTACACAGGCTATAGCACAAACTAGCAACATCCAGGTGGAGAACCTGTTGAAACAATGGGATTTGAGTTGGTGGTTCGAAGTCATTGTACGTAGAACAGACACTTCAGGTCGGATCTCTTCATCTGCATCTGGGTCTACCAATTCAAATGTGTTGGCACTGGTACTGCAAGATGTTGAACGATACAGAAATGCAGGACCTTTAAACCATGTTGTGTCCTTAATGTGGCTTGGTGCAACGGATCTAGTCACATGATCCGTAGGATTATGCTGTGTAGGCACATAGTGCTACTGTTTAGGACAAGTGGATCTCCTGATGCTTAGCACCCTATTGCAGACGTAGACATAAAAGCGTCTGGTTTCATTGCAAATATATCCTAGGACTACCTTGCTGTCCGTGTGAAACTCAACTTTAGGTTCATTCCTGATATTATAAGTTCAGCCAACTCCACTGCAAGCACAGCAGCGCAGAGCTCCAGTCTGGTAATTGTGTGTTCACAGAGTGGCGCCAATTTGGTCCAGCTCATGACAAACCCTATATGATATTATTCTTTGACATCAATGGTCTTTCTACGGCTGCAATTGCCTTGACTGAAGCATCACAGAAGATATACAGTCTTTCCATCTTGACTTCAGTTGATGGCACGGTAGCATAGGGTTGTGCCACATGAAGGCTGGTCAAAGCTTTGAGAGACTTCTTCCAACCTGTCCACAGGTTCTTTTTCTCCACGGGAAGCGGATCATCCCAATCAGACGTCTTTGTGGTTAAGTCCCTTAGCATCATTTTACCTTGGATGGTAACAGGTGCTACGAATCTCAGAGGATCATATAAGCTGTTTATATTGGACAGAACTCCTCTACGTGTGAATGGCTTTACTTCCTTGCTGATTTGGAAGGTGAATGTGTTTGCCTTTAAATCCCAAAGCAAACCGAGGCTACGCTGCATGGGAAGGGAGTTGGTGCTAAGATCCAAGTCCTTTAGAGCACTTGAATGGTCATGGGGTGAGAAGGCCTCCATTAACTCACGGCTGTTGGAGATGATTTTGTGCAACCTCAAATTAGATAGAGCGAGCATTACTTGGGCCCTTTTTAAGAGACTGATTGCGGTCTCGTTCATGGGTGTGGATTTCAAGCAGTCGTCCACATAGAAATCCTTTTCCACAAAGGATCTGACATCTGACCCATACTTTGTTTCACCCTCTCGGGCTGAACATCTGAGACCATAGATAGCGACTGCAGGGGAAGGACTGTTTCCGAAGATGTGCACTCTCATTCGGTACTCTACAATGTCTTCATTGGGGTCGTTGTTGTGGTACCAGAAGAACCTCAAGTAGTTTCTGTGTTCTTCCTTGCCGAGGAAGCAGTGGAACATCTGTTGTATGTTGGCCATAAATGCTACGGAATCTCTGCGGAAGAGTAGAAGTACCTCCAGAAGTCTGTTGTTGAGGTCTGGACCAGGCAGTAAGACATCATTTAGCGAGACGCCTTTGCACTACTCGTATCCGCCCTGTTTTTTTATGATGATACACACCGAATATGGGTAAGAAGTACCCACACTCCTCGGAGTCTTAGGTCATGGTTGTTCTGGAATATTCTTTCCATGAAGGTAAAGAAATGTTCTCTCGTCTCTGGTGTCATCTGAAGTTTACGTTTGAGGGAGATAAATCGACTGTATACAAGTTCTTTGTTGTTAGGTAAGCGCTGTCCCCGGGGTCTAAATGGTAAAGGTGCGACCCAGCTTTTTTTACTTGTTTTTTACTGTTCCTTGATCCATGATCTCCAAGAATAGCCTGTCTTCTATGGACATTGCAACCCTGTTGTCTTTTCTTGTCCTGTGGAAAACTGTGCACCCTAAGTGATCTTGCTCACCATCGCAGGTGTGGTCTTCAGAGGAGGTATCTGCAAAAGGACAAGGCACAGGAGCACTGTGTGGCAGTTCTTTTATCAGGAAACTACTGTGACATGGCTGAAATAGGGAAGGACATCCATTTTCAAGTGTGCTGGTGAGCATACTGTTGACTGAGGTCGGCTTGTGTGCTCCTCCTAGACAGACGTCGCCTATGATGACCCATCCTAGGTCAAGTTTAGCTTAGGTGATGTCACCCGCTCTCCTCAGCGAGCACGAGTAAAAATTCCAACTTGAAAGTAAAGGCCGTGCCACCGGCCGGAGCCAGCCTTGGAAAGCACTTTTTTGGAAAAATACTTCAGTAGAATTTTGCATGTTATCAGCAGCGGAGAGAACCCCCGAAGCCCGCCAAGCAAGTGTTCAACTGATACCGCCATACCTCTAACCACTGCATCAGCTGAGCTATACTTAGCCGCAAGGAGGACATATAAAGAATATCCATAAAATAAGGTAAAACATCTGTATTCTTATTAACCCCAATTATTCCCCTTTGACTTCATTTATATATGTGCGCGGTGCCCTCATACCCCATCCTAGGTAAAGTCTCTGGGCGTATGGAAAGTTTTGGGGGCCGGTAATCTGTCCTCTAGCTTTATGAACTCATAGTATGTCTCTTTCAAGGAGTAAGACTATCGGGGCTTCTGTGTCCAGTTCTGGTATCAGGTGAGCTATGCTTCTCAGCTGGGGTTGGTATGCTGCTACCTCTGGTGTAGGTATCTCTGACCGGTTGTCAGGAATGTGATTGCATTCCAGTATGGCTGGCAGGGACAAGCAGGTCTGACCATCTATGGACTCTGCCTTGTACCCAGTTGCCTTCCTCCCCACCATCTCAACGGTACCTGCACATGTCCTTAAGGAGTAGGGAGAACCGAGCCCTACGATGTTGAAGGTGTCAAAGAAGGTGGATTTAGCTAAAGACCTATTGCTTTGATCATCGAAGATTGTGTATACCTTGATCGCCTTATCTCGGTGACCGCCCTGATAAACTCTAACAAGGCAGATTTTTTAGCAGGACTTCCCTCCTGCGAGTCCTTTACAGATCAGTACAGTGAGAAGTGACTACTGTGGTGTCTACGTCAGCGTCTATAGGCATGCTCCTCTGCTTGGAGTGATACCTGAGAGGGTGGACCAGGGTGTAAAGCTGTGGTGTGTCCTGTGCTACCGCATTCTGTGCATGTAACACTGACCTTACAGTTCCTGGTGAAGTGCAATGTTGTAGCGCAGCAACTGATGTATTCTTTGAGGAATTATTTATGGTCCTCTAAAAACTTCTCCCTGAAGGCTCTGCACCTTAGTTCTTTGGTAAGATCTTTGAGTTTGTTCTCTTCTTGAGAAGACTTAAATGGCCTGTAAGGAGAACCTGTGGATGCAATGTTTTATGAGATTTGACACCAGGGGTAGTGTGACATGACAATGTAAAGTCAAAACTGGGATTGTTTCTGATCCTTGCCTGTTGAGTAACAAAGTCTACAAACACCACAAAGGGGGGGAAATGGTACATTATGAACCTGTTTATAATTAGAACCATGCGTGATCTACTTCTTCTGTAGGTTATAAGGGAGTTTTTGGACGATTGGGTTGACACCTCTGGCGGTGTCCAGGAATGCTAGCACTGGCACATCTCCCTCTGCCTGAGCAACCTGTACCTCTATTAAAAAGTCGGTAAGTTCCCTGAGCTTATTCTGGGAAAGTTATCAATTCTCTTATATAAAGCATTTTCTATAGCTTCTACCCATAACACTCATCAAGTCTTTCCCACACCATTTTTAGGCCTTTGCCCGGTTAGTTAATGTCTCTGATTCTTTTGGCGTGTTCAGCAGACTCGCTTCCAAGTCACTTTACCAAGAGATCTAAATCCTCACTACAGGAAATATCTAAGTCTCTTATGGCATTCTGGAAGGAGGCTCGCCATGCCCTGTAGTTCTCGAGGCGATCAGTGAACTTTATAAGTCCTTGGGTAACCAGCTCCTCTTTAGCAAAGAACTTAGCGAAGTCCATGGCGGCCTGGTTGGCGCCAATACTACCTGGTGTGTTGTTGTTATGCTGCATGTGTGGTGTATCACCATACAGTTTAGGGGTTTCTGGCTTAAAAGAGTCTGTATAATACTATTCTGAAGCGAAGGGTGTCCCTTTAAGTCGAAGCGAAAGTTGTAGCTTTTGCTCTGTAGGGCGGTAGTTGTGGTCAGCATCGCCTTGTCATATACCGTCCTGCTTGAGGTACTGTGGTTCAAAGTAGGATCTTTGGCACTCTGTATAAGCTGGCTGATATACTGGATCACAGTTGTCATCTGTCTTGGGATGCTGATGGACATATTCTGAGATGCGCTGTGCTGGATCTTGTTGATCTAGGTCTGGCCCAAGTACTTGGCTGTGTTTCTCGGATTTGGGGAAGTCCAAGGCTTCCAGGCACTCTGCTTTGGCTATTGCGGCTGCTGCTTCTTTCTCTGTGGCAAGGTTTTCTAGTGACGCTTGAAGAAGTACTCTATTTCCATTGACGCTTGACGGCGTACTTTCTCTTCTTACAGGCGTACTCTCTCCTCTTCCAATGACTCTTGCATGCATACTCTCTCCTTTTCCATTGACGCTTGCACGCATGCTCTTTTTGTTTCTTGATCTGCTTGCCTTAGCTTTAGTTGCATCTCTTGTGCAGCAAAGGAAGACCTTACTATTGCAGCCTCAGCTTCTGCATGGGCGAGAGCAGCCTTTTCTTTTATTGAGGACTTGCTAGAGCAGCTTGCTTGTTACCTGGTCCTGTATGATAATGCCTGGCTAGCGGACATTGTGTGTCTTTGCTGGTTGCTTAATGTCGCTGTGCAGATTCAGTCTGAGTAGAAACAGACTTCAGCGTGGTCTGGATCGTGCTGCACTTGCTGGGGGGCTGCACTCTCACTTCTTGTGACTGTATGGCAGCCGGTTCAATCTTATACACAGGACCGCATGTGTGATGGTGGCTCCGTGTAGTCAGATCCACTATCATTGGTTACTAGCATCTGTTTTACTGTTTTGTCTTGATACACCTTCACACAGTGTGCAGTCTGACATTCAGCATAAACCATTCTTGTCTTCCAAATAAGAGGACTGTTCTTTGTAGTCTAACTTGTTTATTGGTAAAACAGGAGTATTTGATGGTAAAACTATAAAAATACAAATAACATGAATAAGCATATAGCATAGCATGTACTGTAACATTTGCATAACACTGAAGCACATGGTAAAATGGCTGCCTATACATATATTGCATGGCTAGCTAACAGTATTAACAACTCCCTGAATAACAGTTAAAACTAGCTCAACAGCTCTGCATTATATAATGTCCTTGAAACAAAGATAGATCTCTCACCAGATATGATCTTACCAGGATGATGGAGTTTAAAGGGTTTCTACCACCAGAAATACTGTTATGGAGCTGACTGAAATTACCGATGCGCTAATGTCAGCACTACATAACAGTATGTTTTTGACATGTCTCCCTGCAGCCGTTTTGGTAAAATAAGCACTTTTATAATTTGCTAATGAGCCTCTAGCTGCTATTTGGGCATAAAATCAGCACCTAGAGCAGTGATGGCGAACCTTTTAAAGGCCGAGTGCCCAAACTGCAATCCAAAACCCGCTTATTTATTGCAAAGTGCCAACAAAGCAATTTAACCTGAATACTATAGTCCAATATAGTATATCCTCATTTAGCTATTAAAGCCTGCCTACATTCAGTGCGCTGCCTGTGCTGTTCATAGTGCGCCCTGCACTGATGAATGGCAGGAAAAGTCTAAGACATATTGTACACCATAGACTTTTTTCCAGAGTGCGGGTGCCCACAGAGAGGGCTCTGAGTGCCGTCTCTGGCACCCGTGCCATAGGTTCGCCATCACTGACCTAGAGGCTCCGTCTACTCACCCTTTATCCCGCCCAGGTCCCCTGTTCTGCCCGCCCTGCTTCTCTTGATTGATGTGACGGTTTGCAGCATCGTTGACGAAATCCCGCACCTGCGCCATTCACTTCTGTATTCAGCGCAGGCGCAGTGAGTGAATGATGCGCTCCTGGTGCCGGACTGCGCCTGCGCCGACTACGTCACAGTAAGGAAGCCAGCACCAGGAGAGCGGCCTTCACTCACTGCGCCTGCGCCGAAGACAGGAGTGAATGGCGCAGGCGCGGGATTTTGTCAACGATGCTGCGAACCATCACATCAATCAAGAGGAGCGGGGCGGGCAGGACAGGGGACCTGGGCGGGATAAAGGGTGAGTAGACGGGTTAGCATATTATAAAAGTGCTTATTTTACCAAAACGGCTGCAGGGAGACATGTCAAAAACATACTGTTATGTAGTGCTGACATTAGCGCATAGCTAATGTCAGTCAGCTACATAACAGTATTTCTGGTGGTAGAAACCCTTTAAGAAGATATGCAGGAGGATAGCTCTGTATTGTGTCCTGGAGTCTTCTCTTTCCCAGGATGCTTTGCACTCCCACAATGCTTTGCACCACCCACAATACAGCAGTCTTAGAAACAAGAAAAACAAGGTGCAATACAATTTAACACCGCAAGATGGTGCTATTATCACATTAATCACTACAGGAATACAAAACTCTGACTGATGTGAAAAAGAATCATTCTCTAACTCTGCTGGGCAGAACAGTTTGCATGTGAAATGTTGTGCAGCTATGCTTTTATTAGTTCTCTGTATGATTGCTTTATGGATATGCACCTGTGACCATGAATGTGCTAGTCTACATTTTCTTGCACAATATAGGAAAAAGCAATAGCCTATGTGCGCTCCCATGGTCCGGGCCACCAGAGAGGCTGACGTTTTTCCTATAGTGTGCAAGCACGACCACTACTGATGGATTGCAGGGTGGTCTGTAACCATGGAAACAAGCAGTGTTTAATATGATGGAAAAATGAATCAAGCCAGCAAAGGAAGCAATATGAATAATAACATTATATTAGTAAGTGGCTTGTATTAACTTTCTCTACATGATAAATGCCACTTGCTGAAGTGAGACAACCCCTTTAAGTCAATGGGTCTGCACAGCAATACGGGATTGTGGACAAGTGTTTTGGTATACCTTTAGCAGGTCTGTATTACTCATTAGGTAGTAAGCTTCTCCACCCTCTCCAAATGTGACATACACTTATAAATTTAAACAGTTGTCTATGCTTTCAGCTTTTTTTACTATAGCAAATTTTCAATACTTTTGTTCAATTGAAAACAACAGGGAATGTTTTATCCATAAATTGCCCAGAAATTGACACATCTGAAAACATCTTTTGCCAAGCATGTTAAATTATTAAGACTGAATTATGACATTTTTCTTTCTGACCCTTTTTACACATGAGTCTACTGACTACAAGCTGACATGATGACAATTTCTGATTACTTCTGTAAAGCCTGAACTGTGTGGCTGAATGATCTATGAAGGGTGGATGGGTTCACACTCATAGATTCCCCTCCTAAACTATGGACAAGGCAATATACCTTCCCTTTCTAGAAAAGTAAACCCCTGCTATTCCCCATAAGATGATAATTCTGCAATCAGATTTGCTAATCGTGTGTAATATTTAGACAGCACAAACTTAGACCAGGCATTGTAAATATGAGGCAGATGTATGACAGTATGATAAATTTTGTGCAACTTGCTAGAACTGAAAACTCTGTTGCATTTTACACCACCTATTCATTGGCCCACTGTACACCAAAATGTTGGTGCATTGTAATGCATTTTAAGCCATGCCTCTTCTCACCGAGCCACAGCCTTCTTTCCAGTTAAGCCACTCCCCTTGTCTAGTGAGGCATAAAAATGGTCAAAAACACATAATAAATATTGTGCACGGCATGCACTGTACACAATTTTTTGGGGCATATTGAGGAACAATTCTGATGCACTTAACTTAGAAAAATTTCCCCTATTGCGGTAACAGAAATATGAAAATATTTGTATGCACTTCTAAAAATGATAGGAAATTATATATGGCATCGATCAGTTAATTTAACTGGCCAATACGTATAAAGCCCTCCAAATCACTTTTTTTGGTACTTTTTCTATGTAGATTATTTCTTACACAGGTTTTTGTGATAAAGTAAAAATGTGCCACTTTCTGATTCATTAGCCAAGTGCTAGTCATTATGGGCAGGGTTAATACTTATACACATTAATAAATAGCAATTTTCATTTTTTTCAATTTACAATAGAACTGTATCTGACTTCCACCAGCAGGTGGGGTGCAAAATGTAAACCAACTAAATCGAAAAAATAACACACTTTCTCTAATACAAACTGCCACAAATTTCAGAAACGGTATATGACACTTGATCCATTTTTCACAAACTAAACTTCAAAAAAGTGCTAATAAATAAAATATAACTGACACAGAATAAACCAGTAATGATACATGTGGGCTCTTGTGTATACGGTGAAAATTGAGGGTGCCTTTACATACGGCAGATTTTATTGAAGAAAATGTCTGCAACTGTAAATCAGTTCCATTCACCTGCACTGGGCTTGCAGAAATCCATGTGCTTACTACAGAAACAACCTCATTCAGATGAATGGTACTGATTTTTAGTCACAGAAATTTTCTGCAGCAAAATCTGGTGTGTGTAAAAGCACCCTTAGGCTACCTACATACCGGTATGGACTGTTTTGCAGAAGTTCCGCACCAATTTCCATGCAGATTTCTGCACGTTTCCGCACCAAAAACTTGGTGCACATTTGATGCGGTTTTGCCGCAGATCTCACCCTTGCATTGAAAATGGTGAAATCCGCACAAAAGAACCACACAAAGAATTAAGATGCTGCGGATTAAAAAATCGACACGGCAGGTTAATTTTCATACAGAATTAAAAAAAGCAAAGTGCAAATGAGATTTGTTTAATCTTATACACGTTGCTGGCACATTACACAGTGGGTTTTTCCGCAGGAGAATCTGCACCATGTGCAGGCAGCTTTAGGATAACTGCACGAGGCAGATTACATGTGATTTTTCCGTGTGGATTTTTGAGAGGAAAAACTGCAGCGTACCAGCAAAGAGAATGATATTTGCCAAATCCCATGTACACTTTTTGTATTTTTTACATGTGGAAATTAACCTGCCGTGTAGATTTTAAAATATGCAACATGCCAATTGTTTGTGCAATTCTACACCTTCTATTTAGTGGTTTTCCTCGCAAACTTTAATGAGGTTGTTAATATAAACAGAAAATCCGGACCAAATAAACTCATAAAAACCACACAAAAAATGCACCAAAACTACTTTAACATTTTAACTTCTAATAACTGGCAAATAAAAAAGGCTTTCTTTGATAATCGTATTTCTCTGAAAATGTTGCCTTTCAATATGTGGATAATTCAATCTGTCAATCTTATTGTTACATAAATGTATAAGTAACACTGTCTTGTTCTCTTTTCCTTCAAAGATGTGTTCAACCTTATCAGTGGACAAATCAGGTTGTTCTTGTGTGGAAATAGCCCATAAAAAGCTGATCCATTCATTGGGTTTTGTGAACCTCAAGGCCCTGTAGGTCACTGAGCAAATCCTACCCCGCTGAATTGTTGACAGGTCTTTGCAGGGTTCCTTACTAAACACCAACACTTAATTGACTGTCTTCCCTCTAACCATGAAATGATTCAGAAAATGTTCGTTTTTAAGCCTATTATCCTTCACAAAGAATAACTCAGTCTGTCCCCATGACGGTGTCTCAGTTATGATTACTATAAAGAGTTGAACGGGATGAACAGATTTAAATGTTATCACTCAGGAACACACTGGTACTTGCTTTACATAAGCTTCTTTTTGTGTAGGAGGTCTGCAAACAAATAATTATGTTTTCTTTTACCTGCATTTAAATGAGTAGATTGAATATTTACCCAGAACCAAACATTGTAATTTATATAAGATATAAAAACAGGAAATATAGCAATTCCACCTAAAATAATGCAACAAAATGTATTTCTCCATTTCTAAGGGAAGGGTAAAAAATTTAATTTAGAGTACATGAAATACACATATTTGAAACAGTATACCAATGAGCAATAAAACACAAAACCGGAATACTGTTGTACAACACGAAGAAAACGCAAGGGTCAAAAATGAATAGCTCCTAGATGGGACAAGCCCAGGCACTCAGCATATACACAACTATAATACACAAATGTATATCCAAAAATATATCTTTATTGAAATCGATAAAACAAATAAATAGATCCATAAATTGGCAAAGACAAACACAACCACATGGAGAGTGCACAAAACACGTCGGGACATCAAGTTATAGCATTGCAGGCAATGGAGAAGGTGGCATGGAAAAACAAGTATAAATAAATACAAAATCTAACCATTTGGCTCCCCCACCTAGATAAAAAAGCATGATTCAAAACATATACACAATACAGACCCGGCTAGTGGCACCTCCTAGAGACCCCGACACGTGTTTCGCACCAGCCTTCTTATCTACTCCGCCCTTAGGTTTAGTCCAAACCGCTTAGTTGGCACAGTGGGTCCACACCCACTTACCGTTACACAGAGCCAAGGTCCATCGGGGTAAAAGGCCAGCTCCATGGGTGGTGTCCACCCCTCATGTAGAGTGCCAAAAGGTATTGGGGGGGGGGGGGTCACAAATAAAGAATGAAAAAAAGGTGCAATGATCAGGGAACCAGTGAGAATCATGGCAGGTAAGTCATTTTGATTCCCAAAAGTGATTACAGGTCCTCTCTAACCACTAAAAGACCGTCCAATGTCTTTTGACAGTGGATGGTGAAGGGCCTCAGTCTGCAGTGACGTCTCTTGGCACTGTTGCACTAGAGGGGGTTACCGGCATCAGGGGCACTGCTGCACTAAGAACGGATTGTTACTAACAGCTCAGGTTCTAAGTGCAGGCTTCTGCTTCATAACTTGGATCAGAGGAAGCTGTTAATTCTTTGATTGCCATGGTTCATACTATGGCATTATGAAAATAGATCCCTCCCTATGATTGGGTCACTGGGGGAGGCATCTCAAGTGTTGCCCAGCCGGTGTCATAAATACACAGAGCATAATGTATTAGCATACTGGAAATAGCAATAGTAAAATAGTAATACCATAATGAGATTTTTTTTTTTTTAATCAATAATATAAAGTTAAAAAGAAAATAAAAAATCTGTAACCCCCCACCCAAAAAAAACTTAAAGGGAGTCTGTCACCACTATATGACCATATACAGCACTTACATGGCGCTGTAGCACACCTATACATGATTCTAATGGTACCTTTGTTATTTTCTTTAGACATCCAGAAGCAGGAAAAACAACGTTTATTTCATATGCAAATGAGCACTCGCAAGTGCCCAGGGGCGGTGTTCCATGTGTAGGTGCCCAGGCTGCCCTGCCTTTTTAACCGTTACTCCTCCCCAAGCCTCTTCCTTTGCCCGCCCTCCTATTCCCTTGTATCATCCCTAGGTCCGGCCGAGATCCCGTGTCTGCGCACTGCTTCGCCGGCTGCCGCATGCGCACTAGTTGCATTGATGCTGTACCCAAAATGGGGATTGCAGTGTGCATACCCCGGCCCAGCGAAGCAGTGTGCAGGCGCGGGATCTCGGCCGGATCTAGCGATTTAAATATAAACGAAAAACATAAAGTGCATCGGGAAAGTAGCCCAAGTACTTAGCATATTACAAAAACATAGCAATACAATGAGAGGTCAAGATCATACCTTGAGCTTACAAAATATATAGGAGTATTTGCAGTATGCGATGATATACGTCTTTAAAATACAAGATATTTGTCTACGCATGTATACTGCAAGAAAGCACTGAAAAAAAGACATTCCTTGCGCTATTGCGCTGAAAAATTGAGGACAGTGCTTTATGGATCGACTGCCAGAAGAGACTGAGTCTGGGGCAATCACAAAAAATGTGTAGCATCGAACCCAGGGCTGAGTCACAGCGCCAGCAAGCTGGGGACGCGGATGGAAACATTTTCTGTAATCTAACCGGGACATAATACCATCTGGACATAATCTTATACCCCGCTTCCTGGAATCTACTCGCAATAGATGACTTGTAGAGCAGGCTGAACAGTTTGGGCCAATGGTCAGGGGGATCTCAACTTCCAACTCAAGCGACCACTTTGTTGCATAAGGGGGAAGATAGTCCTGTCTAGGAGCCACTAATGTCTGATAGCACTCCGATAAGGAATGTCTATATGCGCCCGGGCCAACACATGCTTTCTCAAATACGGTAAGTGACCTGTCATAGCCTGCGGAAGCCGGAATTGAAGAGAGGAAATGTGCCAGTTGTCTAGATCTCCAAGGTCCCAGGGGACAAGGATCCATCAACCTCAGTAACTCGTCATACGTAAGCCACCTGCCCGAGGTTCTAAAAAAAGGGGCGCGAGACCTACCATTAACGCACCATTGCAGAAACGGACCACCCCGGCAACTCACCGGGAAGCTGGGATTTCCTAGAATTGGGAGCATCGGAGAGGGAAAGGGTGAGATCAGGGGACATTCTTTGACCTTATGAAATTGTGCGATGGTGGGCCCTATTGTGGGATGATTAGAGAGAACTGACGTGAGTTTCTGATCTACCCAGGGCAGGGAGGCCAGAGGAGAGCTCGAGTACAGCTGTTCGATAGATACCCACTGTTTGTACTGTGTGTGCCGACACCAGTTTACAATCCTTTGAAGCAGGGAGGCAGAGTAATATTTACGTAAGTCTGGTACGCCCAACCCTCCTTTGTCCCTTGGAACGTGTAAGAAGGATCTAGCCAATCTCGGACTGCCCCTCGCCCAGATAAATCTGAATAAATCACTGTGGATCCTATCAAAGAAGCTAGCTGGGAGTCTAATGGGAAGGGTCTGAAAGAGGTATAACACACGCGGAAGGATGTTCATTTTGAAAATGGCACATCTTCCAAACAATGTGTGAAGGCCTTTCGACCACCGCTTAAGATCTTCTCTGATCCGATCTCTGAGAGGGGTATAATTTCTCTGGAATACCTCTTTCAAATCTGTAGGGGATATAGGTGCCCAGGTATTTCACTGCCCCGGAAGCCCACTTGAATGGAAAGGATGAAACCAGATCGGATAAGAGAGTATCCGGTAGTGATATATTCAAGGCCTCTGATTTCTGAAGGTTGATTTTTAAGTTAGAAAGGTCTTGAAATGTGTGGAATTCCGACATTAGGTTCGGAAAGGACAGTGTAGATTGTATATTTCAAGCGCAGAATACAAATTGAAAATTGGGCTCTGATTGGTTGCTATGGGCAGCAAAGATATTCATTTTAGACAGTTTCATAAATCTACCCTTTAGGCCTCATGCACACGATCATATGAATTTTACAGTTCTGCAAACTACAGATACCTGCCGTGTTCATGGTGCATTTTGCTAATAAAGCTGCCTAGACGCAGACAGCACATGGATGACATCCGTGTGCCGTCCACATTTTTTGCAAACCCATAGAAATGAACGTATCTGTGTAAAATTTACAAAAAAAAACGGATTGGAAATACAGTTGTCTGCAGGAGGCCATAATGAAAAAAAGCTGCAACAAAAAACTTGTTTTTCAGCCTTTGACTGCTATGTACAGTAACGTGGCCACTGTAGGAATTTAAGGCTGTATTACACTAGCAGATAAACGTGCAGATCATCGCTAACTAGCGTTCGTAGGAAAGGAACAAAGCTGCCCCATGTGAATCTTTAGTTAAAGGAATGTATAGCTGGAAGATGTGACTGCTAAATGAAGCTAGTAGAATGTAACACAAATTGCGTCATTAACAATTCAGTGCCCTATGAATGCCAGTCTTTGACTAAATAACCAATAATGACAAAGTAAGTCATTAGAGGGGACTTGACTTTTGCCTCCCAACATTCAGCCATGCTTGATTAGACCACTAATGCCTTTTTGTAGACTTTATTTGTTTTCTTTGCTTGGTGTTGTTCTTTTGTGTTTGTTTTCTATAGTGTTGAAGAAATGTAAAGGTTAACAATCATCTAACATTACCATTCACTGCAAAAGCAATCTAACACCATTATGATATGGTTTTCCAATGCTATAGCTTGATGGTTATCAGTATAATAGAAACTGGAACAAAATACACGAAATAGGAAAGCTTGAAAGGATACACACATAATTTGATCTAAAAATACATACAGGACTGTATACAAAGAGAAAATGGAGAAACGGGCTAAAAGGCAGAAAGTATCACAAAAACCTAAAACCTCAAGGACATGCAAATCTTCTGTGCAGAATGTCTTTCATATGGAAGAACTCTCCGTTTGGGAAGCCCCAGTACATCATAAATATCAGAAGGTCTGGGCAACCTGGAAGATCTTCTGCTGATCTACAGAGTTTTTATCTAATTATACTGTAGATAATGCTTTATAGCTACAAACATAGTACACCACCATTATCTCAACAATTTAGAAGGAATACCTTTCCCTCCACTCCAACCCCATTTCTTCCCCCTTACCACTATCTTTACTACCTGTTCCATACTATACTACCACTTTAATCTCCTACATGTTCTTATTATATATTGTATTCTAGAGTCATTGACTGGTTTATTATAAAACTTATGGTTTATCTTACATTTCAATAAAAATAATTAGCAATAAAAAGTCATACCAAAATACAGTGATTAGCTGTTTTAAAGTAATTTACAGTGTTTGTAGCAGTGTTTTCATAATTGTTTAGCTCTGGGCTGAATCTTTCTCCTTCCTCCTATGGCAGCTTACAGCATGGTCCCTTCTGTGCAGAGACCTGGCAGTGAGGAGAACGACTGAAGATACATGTCCAGTTCATTATGTGGACATGCATATTGCTATACACATTGATCATTATGTGGAGCCATACAATGAAACAACATTTACCATGAATGAGTGGACCATTGGAGCATTTCATGTTCCGATGCTCCCCCTTGCCTTGCGCTGAATTGCGCAGGGCAAGGGCTATTTGTTTACATTTGGACACTGCTAGGCCTAGAAGTGTTGCAGGTGATGTCACCGGCTCTAATGGGTGGGCTTTAGTGCTGCCCTAGCCTGTAAAAATAGCGCGAAAGCCTGCCCATTAGTGGCAGTAAGTCACCGGGCTCACTGCTATGCGGAAGCCTCTGCCTAGCTTACCCATGGAGAGCCCGATACGTCACCCGATCTCTAGAAAATCGTGTAGGGCAAAGTAGAGCATTGGAGGATGAAAAGCTTGGATGCTCCACTCATTCATGGTGAATAAGTGCAGATCAGGTTGTGTCCGGGTTCAACTCTGGACCCGGACAACTCCTGTAATGGTGTAACAACCCTTTTAAATCTGCAGCACTGAATATATACAGAGTTTGGTGAATAGCTGAATGGACAAGGCCGTTTTCATTTCTCTTATTTAACATACAGTACACAGCACCAGGTTGCTGAATGAGGAGGTTGCTGATGGGTCTAAATAGACTAGCCAGACTGAAAAAAACTTCACTTTACTAGGGATGCTACTATAATAAAATGTACAAAATAATAAAGCCCATTATTGGACATCCTACAACACAGTGAAAGCCAGATATCCCTCAAAGGAAGGAAAACCGAGCAAAGGGGTGTCCTCATTACAGAAATCACCAAATCCACCATATTAAGTGGCCCCTATGTCAAGATCCCACTCTTTTACAAGCTTTAAGGATGTGACGGGGAAGACCTAAACCAGTTATCCATCCACAGACAGCTGTTTCGGGGTGTTGCCCCTCATCAGTGTGGAGTAGTATTCTGGATAACCGGGAGCAATGCCTTGGAGACTACTCAAACAAAACAATAGCTGATCTTAAAGGGAACCTGTCACCGGGATTTTGTGTATAGAGCTGAGGACATGGGTTGCTAGATGGCCGCTAGCACAACCACAATACCCAGTCCCCATAGCTCTGTGTGCTTTTATTGTGTAAAAAAAACGATTTGATACATATGCAAATTAACCTGAGATGAGTCCTGTCCGTGACTCATCTCAGGGACAGGACTCATCTCAGGTTAATTAGCATATGTAGCAAATCAGATTTTATACACACTAAAAGCACACAGAGCTAAAGGGACTGGATATTGCGGATGTGCTAGCGGCGATCTAGCAACCCGTGTCCTCAGCTCTATACACAAAATCCCGGCGACAGGTTCCCTTTAAAAATAAAAACATCCCAAAAATTTTAATAAATACAAATAAATCCCCAAAATAAAGAAAAAAAAAACACAAATCACATTATCACATTATTGAGTCAAATAAACAAAAGAACTTTAATTCTTGTCTAAACTGTGTCTGGTCCTGAAGGTATTACATTAGCATTAAGGCTTATAAGGCCATGTTTTTTCATGTAACATGAATGTGTTTCTGTGTTTTCTCCCTTTTCTGACATGTTATACTTAAAATGCTTGTATATTGTAATGTTAATGTTTCAATGAAATGAAAAATAATCATTTGTAATAAATGACCAAAAAAACATAGGCATTAACATATCATAAAAGAGTTTAATCCACGTATCGAAATACACTGTAATCCAGTGTTTACTGGTCATAATTGTCAAATTACAGAAACATTTCACAAGGATACAAGACCAAACCACAATCCCCATGGGATGGTACAGATGGTGCCTGTTACTCCTACAATAGGCACAATCCGATGACTAAATAGATGGATGTAACTGAACAATGTGAGGAGGGAAGGAAAGAATTAGACCTGTCCAGCGCACAGGTTCAAAAGATGCACTTATCCCTGACTTGCTGACTACTGCTAAAGGAGAAGTCTGGATTTTTGTGGCCAAGCACGAGTAGAAAAAGAGCATTTGTTTCATCTACGACACATAGTGAGTTCAGTCACAAATGAAAAATCTACCTAGTTCAGATGTAGAATTTGTAAAGTGCTATTTGTTACTATTTTTTCAGCTATAAATGATGTTACATATGTTTAATTATCTGTTCACATGTGGACAAATGTCCATCATTTTAATCTACAAAAGATTTACTTGATGGTACAGAAACAGCAACACAATCATTTAAAAAAGTAAAGAAAACCGAAAGAAAGCAAAGCATCAGCATTATCATAATGGGCTGCAATCTATCTGCATTACAGCTCATGCACACAATGGTATTTTTCTTCAGTGTGCTATCCATCATTTTGTGGTTAGCACACTGACCCATTCACCTGATCCATTGTGACCTGAGGATTTTGCATGAGGCAGCTCCCTGCACGCTTGCATTGTTAATAAGCCATCAAGGATGTTGCGCCTCTTGCACAACAGGGCAAGGTGAGCACCTGACTGTATATTGTGCAGTTCCGTTCCGCACCATTCCGCATTTCCGGACCCATTGAAGTGAATGGGTCCACATCCGTGATGCGGAATGCACACGGAACGGTGCCCGTGTATTGCGGAACCGCAAATGCGGTTCGTGTGCAATAAGCCTTAAAGGGGTTCTGCACTTTGTTTAAAATGATGATCTATCCTCTGGATAGATCATCAGCATCTGATCGGCGGGGGTCCGACACCCGGGACCCCCGCCGATCAGCTGTTTGAGAAGGCAGCGGCACTCCAGCAGCGCCGCGGCCTTCTCACTGTTTACTGCTGGCCCAGTGACGTCACGACTAGTATCAACTTGCCTGGGCGGGGCTAAGCTTCGTTCCCTTGAATGGAGCTTAGCCCCGCCCAGGCCAGTTGATACAAGTCGTGACGTCACTGGGCCTGCGGTAAACACTGAGAAGGCTGCGGCGCTGGTGGAGCGCCGCTGCCTTCTCAAACAGCTGATCGGCGGGAGTCCCAGGTTTAAACAAAGTGCAGAACCCCTTTAAGCATCTATATGTAGAAATGTATATATGATACCTACTCATAATGATAATATAAGGTAAGTGATCAATTTAAAACTTAACATTTAATACACACAATATAGAAAATTTGGTCCCATGATGATTGGATACAATTATAGAAAATAAAAGGAGCAACGCTGTGGTACACCCACGGAGAACAGGTGCAAACAACTAGAGCCCAAAAACAGAAAATGGTGCTCGGCGGCACTCAAATTAAACCCGGTGGTCCTACCGCTCAGATGAGAAGCTCCTTGGAATCACGACCGCCCGTCCAGTGCTGATAGATATACACACCGTTTGGTGACGGCAGACGTGTGCATCAGGGTGTAGGAATGTTAGGATTGCTGGCCCTAATATCACCCTCGGGCCCTACAATGGCCTAAATGGCGTGACCACGGTTTCCCGCGATCAGCCAATGCAGGAACCTACCCCTGGAATTGGTGCGCCCTAATAAGCCCTCAGCTGCCTAGTCCCTACACGCATGTTTCGCAAACATAGAAGAGTGAATGACTCATCAGGGGAAACACGGAGCCTGGGCTGAGACTGTGCAGGGAGCGCTGACAAATGTTGACAGCGGGCACTGCACAGAGGCAAAGTTTAGACCACAGTCCAGATAAAAGGAGAATGTGGCCAAACCTAATAAACAGTGAGAAGGACAAACTGATACTCGTCCTAACCACTGCTAAACACTAATGGCGCATGGGCTGGTGTAGCCTACTCATAATGATACCTATGATACTTGTTATTTAATTACATTTACAGCGGCATATTCCATAGATACGCTATAAATGTTGGAAATACCCCTTTAATGTCATCTATATATTAAAGTGACAACGGAGACTATTTCTTTACAGTGCTTTCTGTGTCATGTCACATATTGTGTTTTATATTGTACAGACCGACAATGGAAGTGACAGTTACAAATAATGCATCTATTTGTACAAGAGACAGCACTTACCGTATGTGTGTGAGAGATCCATGGTATTTCTTTGCCAAGAAAAGGGTAAATGTAAATGGAGAAAAAAAATGGCATTATAACATTATTATACATTATTTATCTAGCTATTGTTTAGAAGTGCACACCTCCCAGAGCAGCACATATGGCAGCTGTTATGGGGCCCAGTGAATAGGGGCCCACCTCCTAGGTTAACGAAATACAAGAGGTGGGATTACACTGGGTTATTCCCAGTGATCTTTCACTGTGGAAACACTGAGGTAGCGAGATGTTATGATGAATGAGTTCCATGAAATCCTATTCACTCATTAAAACTTACATGTATGCGGTTTCAAGGGTTTGTTGCATCTTTTATTTGGCATCGTGTCCTTTTCTTCATGTTATTGTTGTGGCTTTTCTGTCAATAAATTCAATGGGCGCAACCAGTAACAGTTACAAAATGATGGCAGCTAGCGGTAAGTCAGCATGTAAAGTGTACTAGTATAGTGAATTCTGCTGTATATAATAGGGAAGCTATTTTTAGAGCAGGGGTACTCAAGTACTTTGTGAAAAGGTCAACATACCTGGGTCTACCATTGGGTGAAGGTCCAAGCAGAACAAATGTGGGACAGGATTAGTGGTGCATAGTGCAATGATATGTTTTTTTTTACTATAAGCCATGCCTCTAATCCCGCCTAATACCCTTTCTGCCCCATACAGTAATAGTACCCCTTATTACCATGACATGATTAATGTTGGTGGGGTAATTAGGATTCTCACGATGGGAGCAGCACTGCAGTACCACTCATGGCCACTAACCAGTGCACAGCGCTGTGCTGATGCCTATTTCACAGCAGCCAATTCAAACAGCTGATTGGTGGAGGCTCTGGGAATTGGAAAGAGTGATTATAGTCCTGAAAGACCTAAACAGTGTTAACCTAGTGCTTTGTGCCTGCGATTCTGTCCCCACACGCAGGTACGGACGCTGGGCTTTCTCACTCCCTTACACTGCTGCTCGCCATGCTGCATGGGCAGCAGGGTTCTTTGCTGTGGTCTGCACTCCTGCCACCCGCATCTCCCCCCTGGCTCTGAGCGGAGCTTGCACTCTGGCTCACAGTTCCTTGTGTGCGGGTGTGTCTCTCCTCCTTATATAAGGCAGCATGCACACACCTTCTATCTGGTCTGTAGGATGTATTTAAAGGCGGCTCCTTATACAGGAAGGCGCCTGAGCAACTTAGTCACTAGTTAGTCTAGAACTATTTTGTGACTGTGGTTAGTGTGATTCTGCTTTAATGTGTATTGTACCCTGCTTCTTGTTTAAACAGACGATGCCTATTTGCTGCCTGCCCTGGCCTAGGACTACGTTCACGGACTCTGCCTCATTGCTGCCTGCCTTGACTTCAGCCATCCTACCCTGACTACGCTTCCACCTGATCAGCGCCCTCTGGGTGTTCTGTACCACCTGGAGGTCAGTCCAGTGGGTCCAAACCCAGGTCCCAGTTCCCTCGTGTCTCCAACGCCCCTCGGAGGTAGCACCTGGTACACCCCTCGTGAGAGTCTATCCTCAACACATAACAAAAGAGTTGTCTAACCCCGAAAACATTTTTAGCGAGGGGCAGGAAAGTGTATAAAAGAAAGAAAAACCTCTCTCCAACCTATCCTGAAACCTCTGTCCAATTTATCCTCAGTAAGGCAATCAAGCTCATCTTTCTGTCAGTTACATCAATGCCGGCTATTTTCTGTGCCAGATCTCCTCTCGGCCAATGATCTAAGACTAACCTTCTCCAATCATCTCAATACTCATCTCCAAGAGTCTGCACTAACCCAGAAAAATAAGATTCATTCCCAGCATACACGGTTCCAAAGGAGTTTTAATGGGTCGTTCGCTCGATCAGTGGCAGTGGTTACTAATAGCCTGGCCCCTGCTGTATCCGATGGCATGGCTGAAAACTATGATGCTGGTGGATTAGCCCCTTAGATGCTGCGTCTAAGGGTTTTACAGAGGGAGGGAGCTCCCTTTCTCACCCCATGAGCTCCCTATGATGAGATCGCAGGGTGCCGATGGCTGCTATGTCGGCCTGAGGCCTTACAAAAGCCTCCAGGCCTTATAGCTACGAACTGTCAGTGAAATACTGATAGGTACAATGCAGTACAATACAACATGTATTGTGCTGCATTATAAAAGTGATCAGACCCTCAAAAGTTGAAGTCTAGTGAGAGAAAAATAAAAAGCAAAAAAGTGTTTTATAGAAATAAAAACATAAAAGTTTCAAGTTTAGGTATCGGCACACCTCTATCGACCGGCTATATAAAAATATCACATGAGCCCCCCCCCCCAGTCTGGTGAATGGCATTAAAAAAATAAAAAATTTAACAGAACAGCCATTTTTTGGTTACCTCGTCTCCCAAAAACCATAATATCAAGCAATCAAAAATGTACCTAAAATGGTAACAATGAAAACGTCATTTAATCTCGCAATATAGCATGGCAATAACAAAACTCAAAAAAGCAATGGCAGAATTGCTGCCTTTTTCGTTATCCTGCTTCCCAAAAGGCAAAATAAAAAGTAATCAATAAAGTCACATGTATCGCAAAATAGAAACGATAATGAGGGCAACTCAAAAAAAATAAGCCCTCACACAGCTGTGTCGATATGTATGGTTGTCAGAAAATAACTGTACTGATAACAAAAAATGGAGTATAGTCCGGTCCTGAAGGGGTTAATAACAACACAGCGCCTGTACAAAATCTGTGCTGCAAAAAGGTGTTTTTTCCCTTCTGAACCCTGCAGCATACCCAAACAGCATTTTACGTCCACATTTATTGCATTTCCTAGTAGAACCCCCAACCCACCTAACAATTTAAAGAGCGTGGTGCATCTCAGAAGGCCCCACCTGGGTGCAACATATTGGGCACTGAAACGCCATGTCTGTGGAAAACTTGCAATTTTCACTTTGCACAGTCCACTGCAAATTCACTTCAGCAAAATACCTGTGCTGTCAAAATGCTCACTCCACCCCTCAATACCTAGAGGGGCCGAGTTGCCAAAATGGGGTCACTTCTCTGGGATTCCATTTATTATTTCACCCCACAGCCTCTACAGTTGTCAGTAGGGATGAGCAAATTTCATATTTTGAACGTCGAGTTCGTGTTGTGATATGAGCTAAATTGCGTTATGGATTCCGTTACCACGGACCATAACGCAATTCCACAATGCATTCCGTCATGCAATTTCGTTATGGTCCGTGGTAACGGAATCCATAACGCAATTCAGGTTATACCACAACACGAACTCGACGTTCAAAATATGAAATTCGCTCACCCCTAGTTGTCAGCACAATGTGAGTAAATCACCAGCTCAAAATGTAAATGGTGCTTTTTTACTCCTGAGCCCTCTCACACGTTCAGGCAAAAGATGTAAGGCGTTATTAAAACCAGGAAGCAAAATCTGCGTTTCAAAAGTCAAATGGAACTCTTTCACTTCTAAACCCTGTGGTGTGCCCATACAGCAGTTTATGATCATTTTCATAGCCAAGTGTTTCTAAATTCTGTAAAACACCTTTTGAGTCAAAGTGCTCACTATACACCCTGAAAAAAATTGTTGAGGGGTGTGGTTGCCAAAATGGGGTCACTTTTGGGGTATTTACACTGTAGGGGTACCTCAGAGTCTCTTTAAATGCGACACAGTGCCTCAAAACCATTTAAAGGGGTTCTGCACTTTCAATTAATTGATGATCTATCCTCTGGATAGATCATCAGCTTCTGATCGGCGGGGGTCCGACACCCGGGACCCCCGCCGATCAGCTGTTTGAGAAGGCAGCAGCGCTCCAGCAGCGCCGCGGCCTTCTCACTGTTTACCGCCGGGCCGCCCGCCCACTGACGTCACGACTTGTATCAACTAGAGTGGGCGCGGCTAAGCTCTGTTCACTTGAATGGAGCTTAGCCGCGCCCACTCTAGTTGATACAAGTCGTGACGTCAGTGGGCGGGCGGCCCGGCGGTAAACAGTGAGAAGGCAGCGGCGTGACTGGAGCGCCGCTGCCTTCTCAAACAGCTGATCGGCGGGGGTCCCGGGTGTCGGACCCCGACCGATCAGAAGCTGATGATCTATCCAGAGGATAGATCATCAGTTAATTGAAAGTGCAGAACCCCTTTAAGCAAAATCTGCCCTCCGAAAACCATATGACGCTCCTTCCCTTCTGAGCCCTGTTCTGTGCCCATTGAGCAGTTTACATCCACATATGGGATGTATCTCAATCAGATAATAACTATCAAGCAGAATTAGGCCTCATGCACACGACCGTTGTGTGCATCCGTGGCCGTTGTGCCGTTTTCCGTTTTTTTTTCGCGGAATATGCACCGTTTGGCAGCCGCATCCGTGATCCGTGTTTCCTGGCCGTGAAAAAAATATGACCTGTCCTATTTTTTTCACGGCCAACGGTTCACGGATCCATTCAAGTCAATGGGTCCGTGAAAAAACACGGATGCACACAAGATTGTCATCCGCGTCCGTGATCCGTGTCCGTTTTTTCCTATCATGTCAATGGCAAACTTGACTTAGAATTTTTTTTCATTTTTCATGTTCAAGGATCCTCCAAAATTCAAGGAAGACCCACGGACGAAAAAACGGACCCCGTTTTTGCGGACCTTAAAAAAAAACGGTTGTGTGCATGAGGCCTTAGGGTAATAAATATGGTATGTTTTGAAGTTAACCCTTGCTGTGTTACAGGAAAATTTACTTTGCTTTAATTCCTGTGGAACACCTAAAGGGTTAACAAGGTTTCTAAAATAAGTTTTAAATAAAGGAAATGTGACAGAATTTTTTTTCTGCAAGGTAAAACCAGATAGCAACACATATTCTTTTTTTATTTTCTCATTGAAGATTTTATTTTTTTACTATTTCCTGAACATGATTAAGGTGGCGGCCATCTTGGTTGAGCTGTTCTTAACAGTATTTAGAAAGCAATAAGAAAATTGCTTTATGGTAGCCACATGGGCCATGGACACAATGGTCTGGAGGGGACCCCATTGACTTTTATGGGATAGTTTTCTAGTAATGCTTTGTGACCTGTGAAGAGGTCAGGAGTGAGTAAATAAGCTTTGACAATCACCCAATGTGAATGGTGGATCCTGTGTTATCTATACGAAGTGGCGATATGTGTCATTCTAATCTTACCTGTAATAATAAGCAGATAACTGCAGTAAAGTGGTGCCTATTATTAGGCTTAGTGGCCAGTGGAAAAATGCCAGGATTTTATGTTTTTTGTTTAAAAATAGAAATTGACATGGAAAATAAACACATTATCAAAAATTCACTAAACAAGGATAGTACTGTTCTATTAGGGGGGCGGCTGTTCCGCAAAATATGGAATGCACAAGGATGTCATCCATATTTTTGGCGGATCCATTTTTTTGCAGACCACAAAATAGATACAGTCGTGTACATGAGCCCTAAAACAAAATTTACAAGAAAATAGCAAGTTTTTCCAAATTTCTTGTACATTTTAGATTTTTTTTTTTACATACATATCTGCTACAGGGGTCGCTACAAGGCTGCCCATGTTCACTATTGACCAGGATCCTCTCTTACAAGTTTGGCACATAGAGGGGCTTCCAGATAAGCCCTATATGGCATAGAAATGCCCACAGAAAGGCATGTGGACAGGAGTTGTCCTACAGCCATACGTAACAAATTGTTCTCATTGATTTGTATTTTGCTGCAGATTTGCATCTAAAAGCCACATCCCGGATGAATTTAAGCTGCAGTTTTTTTTTTTTTTTTTTAAGCATGTGAAAAAAAAACACCTCATGTTAGTACTGTAAAACACTCCAGATTTGTAAAAAAAAAAAAAAAAAAAAAACATAAAAATACAATAAAAGCACAGTATAAATGTGAGCTTTATTGAATTGTAAAAAATAAAAATGAGCAATCATTTATTTCCCCCATATTAATAGGGTCCTCCACAATGGTCACCTATGCACAGGATAGGCGATTGGGCCCCTATCGCTGGGGGCACATATAATATTACATGTGTGTGTGTGTAAATAAATAAATATATATATATATATATATATATATATATATATCTTATATCGTCTTGTTTTGGCCAGGACTGCCCTTACATACAGGACTTTGCAGGCGGTGTATACATGCTGGTCTATGGCACGTACTGTGCACTGCGCCTGCAGGTAGTAAGCAGTACACGGGTGTAGTACGTGTAATGACAGTCTGTCTATGACTCCAGGGATAATTATTTGTTTTCCTCTGGTGGGTGAGCGCCTCCCGTCCCTCCCTTTCTCTCCCCCTCCTGCTGCCGCCTTCCCAGCTGCCTTTCCCGGGCTGCGGCGCGGGTCTTGCGGCGGGTATGGCCAGCGCGGGCCGGGCGGGCTCATTGACTTGCCAACGGCTGTGCACAAGCTGTGAGGAGGAGAGCAGGGCTGCAGCTCTCACACAAGGGAGCAACCTGCGCGGCAGACACACCGGACGAAGCCACAAGGGCAAACACCCCCCGAACTGGCCTGGACCAACTGAACTTTCAAAATCGCATCGCTTGTTGTGACAGCGGGCACGTACCATCGCCAGCACTGCGAGGGGGGCTCTCGGTGAAGAGGTAGAGAACATTATGGAAAGGTGTAACGTCCCGGACAGAAGTGCTTAGATGACAGCAGCTGCCGGTTGGCCCCGTGTGGTACCCTCGTGCGCTCACATGACAAAGTGCCGCATGAAAACACTGACACAAAACGCTCCCTGAACGTAAAGCTAAAAGAAAGAGCATCTCCACGTACTTATACCTCATGTGCCGTAACATGGCGATTACAGTGGCATAAACAGAGGAGAGGACGCTTGGCCCAGGGTAGTCACTAGTGGGCACAAAGGCGACCATGTTGGGGGCAGGAGGTGAGGGCGTACAGAGCAGGGAGCAGAACGAGTGGCCTTGCCTGCCCTACTAGTGACCCAGGCCTGAAGTGCGCATGCGCGGTGCTGGACAGCTCCTGAGAGGGAAATTTAAAAACGGTTTGGGGAGCAGAGAGAATTCACATTACAAAGAAGAGAGCAGCGCCCAGGAGCCAGAGAGCTGCCACACTGCAGGTGCCCAGCCTCCTCACCGTGCCAGCTCCTCCACCACCAGTAGGTACCCCTGTGCTTTACTGTATTTCTACAGATGGAAGTCCTGTCTGTTCTGGGAGCATCCCCTGATCATATGTGTCAGGAGGTGCCTGCACCTTGTAGTGCTTTATATGTGGCACACGCTTACAGGGTTAATCTGTCATCTATCTATCTGCATGTCATTCCATCCGTATATTTCTCTAACAGCAAATTTCCACTCTTAAAGGAGATGATAGACAGCGACATCTCCGGAATTATGTCTGGGATCATCAGGACATCGGAAGAAAATCACTCTCCCAGTCAGGAATACAGGTACCGGCTTCACCTCTGTCCTGGAAGTGTTACATGCATAATGTGTGCTAAATGGATCTGTCAGCATCTGTTTTATTGTATTTCTCATATGTCTCATCTATCTCATATCTATCATCTATCTATGTCTCTATCTATCTATCTATCTATCTATCCATCCATTATCTATCTATCTATCTATCTATTTATCTATCCATCCATTATCTATCTATCTATCTATCTATCTATCTATCTATCTATCTCTATCTATCTCATATCTATCATCTATCTATCTATCTATCTATGTCTCTATCTATCTATCTATCTATCTATCATCTATCTATCTATCTATCTATCTATCTATCTCTATCTATCTCATATCTATCATCTATCTATCTATCTATGTCTCTATCTATCTATCTATCGATCTATCTATCATCTATCTATCTATCTATCTATCTATCTATCTCATATCTATCTATTATCTATATTTCTATCTATAAATCTATCTCTATTATGTATCTATCTATTTATTATCTATCTATCTCTATTTCTATCTATATCTATCTATATGTCTCATATCTATCTCTATTATCTATCTATCTTTCTTTATATCTATTTATTATCTATCTTTCTATCTATCTAAGTATCTATCTATCTCATATCTATCTATCTATCTAACTCTATATCTATCTATCTATCTCATATCTATCTATCTAACTCTATATCTATCTATCTATCTATCTATCTATCTATCTATCTATCTATCTATCTCATATCTATCTATCTATCTATTTATCTATCTATCTCATATCTATCTATCTATTTATCTATCTATATATCTATTTATCTATCTATCTATCTCATATCTATCTATCTATCTATCTCATATCTATCTATTTATCTATCTATATCTATGTGCTAGAAGTTATATTTATTTATGGTGATGTAAATAGCAGGATTATTATTTTTCACTTTCTTTTATATGATTAATTTGCTTTGCCAGCAAGTACCTACCTCCCCTAGTGCTGTGAGGGGGTCATCTGCACCAGACATTGGAATGCAGTATCATTTGCATTATTGATCTTCCAACTGCTATAGTCACAATTTAATGGACACATCTGTAACCCACCCTTACCACGGCCCCCGAAATCACTGTTGCTTCTCCTATATTTCTTATAAACTAAGGAAAGTACAATGACTGAAGCAATTGCCCTGCTTAGGATTTTTCGGCTGCCCATCTATGTAAACATGTATTGCAATGTAAATGGAAGATAACCACAGAACACTTTGGCAGGAATAATTAGAGAATGGCGCTCTAAGTGACTTTCTGTAGTCAATGGAATAGATTTTAGAATATTTTATTTGTAATACCTCTAATGTATCACCATTCATTTGCTGGAATTGTAAGTTTCTATTCTTGGTTTTAGAACCGTTAATAAACAAATATTTAAAAAGAATAGAACAGATTGTTTCCTGTTGGTGACTGGAAACTATCAATTGTTAGTTTAGGGTGAAGATCTTAGCGCCCCCTAGTGTGCACAAGGTAGAATACTGTAGAATGGCTTGTAATAGAGGGGAGTGTGTATGTCTAGCATAGAGGCAACAGATCTGAGGCTGGAATGTTACAAATGCTTTATTATGAATAAATGTCACAATATTCTGCTGCGACCAGCGTGTTAACAGACCTGGCGGCATGCCCCATTGGTAGCTATAGCGCGGCGGATAGCCAAATTGTCATTTTGTCAGGTGTCCTTTGCCTGACCCGGATACAACTGATCTGTGTTAACCCAGCCATAGATATTGTTGTCATGTGTGTTCCCAAACAGTTTCTATACCTGACCACCCCCTTAAAGAAAGGTATAAAGCCTCCTTGAGGTTTTTATGAACTTCCATGTTATTAGAGGGTTAATGTCTACAGGTATTGGATGCATACTGTATTTTAGAGTATATGCACATGGTGCGTATTATGCATGGATTTTATGCGGAAACTCTGCAGCATAAAGGTACACGCACATGGTGTCTACTACACATGGATTTTCCAGCAATAAATCCACAGCGTAATACAGTACCAGCTGAGAAGATGAGATTTTCAGGGTGGAGTTCACCCATAGCAATGCAAAGGTTGAGAACTGAGGCAAATCCGCAACAAAATCTGCAAGTAACACATACGGATTTTGGTTCCGAAAAACAGCTGCGTGGATTTTTGTGCCATTTTTGCAGCATTTCTGCACCAAAATCCACATGCATTACTTGCAGATTTTGTTGTGGATTTTTTCCAGATTTCACCCTTTGCAATGCAAAATCTGCACTGAAAATTCGCACAAACAATTGACGTGCTGCAGATTTCAAAATCCACACCACAGGTTAATTTTTGCCCCAAAAATGTCCACACGTGTACATGAGATTTTAAAAATCTCATCTACTTTGCTGGTACTGATTTACACTGCAGATAATACGCACCGCGTGTACGTAGCCCTATATTTTACACATACAGATAAGTTTGGCGTCTGTTGCCACGAAGCATAAAAGAAGTTATTAAAACCAAACTTTTCTTAGAATTGTAATATTCACGTGACAATTTAATCGGATAATGAAAGGAGAGAAAAATGGGAAATTGAAAAGGAAACAAAAATGGGAAAACGAAAAGGATAGAAAAATGGGAAAATGAAAGAAAAATGATAAAATAAAATAAAAAATGGAAAAAATATAATGAAAAAAATTGGAAAATGAAAGGAAAGAAAAACTGGAAAATGAAAGCTTGGTTTTATGAATGAGATTTGTGCTGGGAAGTCTGTACAGTTACAAGTGCAGCTTTTTAGTTTAGTATATGCTGTGAAGGGATCCATTTCTTGCTCTTCGCTCTGCAGTTTTGGTTTCTCAGTCAGTGAAGTTATTCTAGTAATATTTCTGCACACTTATGTCTTTGACTGCGTAGTCCGTTCACTGAAATCGGGGAGCCACCATTGTACTTCTTTTCCAGTAGTTGTGATTGCTCCTGAGAGAGCTGCGTAAATAATGGCGAGTTTTTTTCATGAGGCCTGACAGAGGAAAGAATAGAGCTGTCACTTTGTATGAGCGCTGTTTACACTTGCCCTGTCACAATGGCACATAACGGGATCGGAGGATCACCACGGGGTTGCTCTGCAGTCCCACATAACAGGAGGGGGAAGAGAATGGCTCCCAATTAAAGACAAGGCCTGTGTGAATTTGCCTCTGTGAAGGGATCTCTAGGAAAGCATCTTTTGGAGCAGTCAAAGCATATTTACGGTATGACTATTCAAGCTTTAAATGATGTACGAGTGGTTTGTCCTAATAACTGCAATAACAAGCTCGAAATATCTTAAGTGGCGTGAAAAGAGACTTGGTCATTGTCCAAACGCAGCAAAATTGCTGGAATGTAGAAATCCGCTCTACAGATGTTCATGGCTAGCCATTTACAAGACTAAGTGAAAAGGGAAATGCTGATGAGAAGAATGGACTGAGCTAAATGAGTAAGCAGCAAAATCCTGTGTATCACATAAGTAATGCAGCAATGTCCCCAGGAATGACAGAAGGCTGGGTCTAGACTGACTGCAAGTTCCCACGCATTTGAAATAAATCCCATTTGTCATAAAAGTACCTTTAAGGGATTGTCTAGGATTTTCAGGCTGGCGGCCTATCCTCAGGATAAGCCATCACTATTAGATCGGCATAGGTACGACATCCTCACTCCCCTGCTGATCAGCCGTTTCATTGGAGCTTTGGTGGTGGAAGTCAGCCCCCGCACTACATAGCGCTGTCCGTTATGTAGTGGATGCAGCTGGTTACTGCAGTAGTTTCTTCAATAGGAGCCGCCCTGCAGTGACCGGCTCCGTCCACTACATAACGGACAGCGCTATGCAGTGCGGGGGCTGACTTGCGGCAAAGGAGCTACCATGAAATAGCTGATCAGCAAGGGTGGGAAGGTGTCGCCTCCCCACCGATATGATATTGATAGTTTATCCTGAGGATAAGCAATCACTTTTAAAATGATGGACATCCCCTTTAATATCCTGACAGTCTCTCAGGCTGTCTTTTCACTGGAGAGGTGACTGTGCTTGTGCAGTAGTACATCAATATAAAAGGTTCTCTCATCACTCCTGATATGTCTTGACTACAGAATACTTGTATTTCCCTTTTCTCAGAACATTGTATTGTGATGTTCCTCTGTTATTCCTGCTAGAAAACTGACTACTGAGTGTCATCGTTCTCCTTGTCAAAGGGGTGTGTCCCTACACATTCTGACTCTGCCAACACTGATTGGACAGGGTAAGAACACCCCCACCGAAATGTACCCAAATGTCGATTTAGTCATGCATTTCTAGAAAGAATAACAGAGGAACAACACAATAGAGAGTTCTAGGAAAAGATGCTCCAGAATTGTTGTTTCATGGGGAATACAAATATTTACTAAAATATATAAGTCAGGAGGGCTGAGAGGTCCTTTTGAATGAAATGGTAGTTACTAGAACCAGTGAGTACATGCAGCTATCTGTTAGTCCTATTCATTTCTCTGGTGAGTATCCATAGACAATTTGGATAGTTGTTGGTTGAATAATGTTTCCTGACTTCCCCTTGTCTATTTGGCTATGTTATTTCTATGGATCGGGATATAAGAGGCCACCATACTCCTGTGATGCTGCTTATTCCATTGGATACAATAGGATTGCTTCCATTACCAGAGCCTGTCCTGTCTGTCCTCTCTGTACTTCATGTCTCCTCATGAACTAAATTCCCCAGAGATTCAGCTAAAGTTCTTATCATCTGTATTCAGGATCATAATCCCTGACAAGTAGGAGAGGATGAGGCAGCTCTTTACCTCAGTGTTGTAAAGTAACTTGTCCTCCTGTGTGATTAGGACAGGTTTTGTGTGAGCTAATGGGACAGCGGCCATTTTGTTTCCCCTGATGATTGCTCCCCAGACAAAACGAGCCTTTATAAATAATGAAAGGTATATGAGAATATATTTATAATAAAATAATATTTAATTTCATTTCCTTAATTCCCGGAGAACCCCTTTAAAGGGTTTTTTATCAGCTCTTCACAGGATAGGGGGGACGCCCTTATTGTGGTGGTGCAGTGAGGAGGAGCGGTTTGAGGCCCTTATTCTAGCAAATTTTAAAGGGCATCTGTCAGCAGATTTGTACCTATGAAACTGGCTGACCTGTTACATGTGCGCTTGGCAGCTGAAGACATCTGTGTTGGTCATAATGTAGCGTGGGTCATAATTTCCTATCAGTTTTTGGCAAACATGTGGCTGAAATGTTTTTTTGCAAAGCTTTTTTGCATTTTTGTAGAAAAAGAACTGTGTGTGATTGACGCTGAACTGTAATACCAGACATAGCACTTTTTCTGGAAAGAATTAAAATCAGAGCCTTATTTTCTAGTCCTGGATAGCCCCTTTAAAGATTATTTTAGGGAATCACAATTACCTAATATAATGTCAATATTAGATTTTCCCCTCTTTTATAAATAGAAGATCTGCTAAATATCCATGGGGGCCGAATAAAAGGAACATGTATTTTATGAAAATAATGCCAGTTTCACACAGTCATATTTTGCCCACAAAATATGATGATGATGGGTTTTGGTTCAGTAGGCCCCATTGGGGGAGGAGGGGGGGTTATAGGTGTTACAATACTGATGCTAAAGTTAAGATACATTATGGCCATGTGAAGTTGGCTTAAAGCTGGTTATGCACCTTAAATAATATTTTGCTGACAGATGCATCCCCTGTTTCCCCCATAAGCATGCATACTTAGATTGCCAGGAGTCACTACCAGACATAGCCTTAACCTCCCTCCAATTATGCTGGGCATCAGTCAGAACTAATAATGTTACACCCAGACACCAGTCATTGCTTACATTGTTCCTCCCAGGCAGATTCATTTCATCAGGACCACCCTGATTCAGACGTCCACAAAACGTCTGACATACCAAGGAACAGCACAGTACCATGGGAATGCCAGCATTAGGATTGAGGTTTTGGCAGGGGGACCCTATCCGAATCCTAATGTTTTGGACTGGACAGGGGTAGGTCCTGACTCCACCCCAGTTATTATTGGAAGTCATTGATGGCTGAAAGTCTCACTTAAGTTGATAATTTGTGTATTTCGGCTTTCACTTATGCTGCCTCAATATGTATACTAAGTCAAGTATCTATAGCTTTACATAGTTGATACATGTATAGATGTCATACATAGAACATAAAGCTGGTTCTATCAGGTGGTTCCTCTATTTTCTTATATACTCCATTCAAATTATAAAGCAGTCATCCTGGCAAAACTTAAAGAAGCACTCTCACTGATTAATTTTCATTCTCTGGCCTATTAGAAAGGTACATTCTCTAAATTGTAGTGAAGGTGATCTTCTTACCCGTGGCTATAGTCATGAGTTAGCCACTTCCTTCTGGTCCTCCGCTGTGTCATGTGACCAACACTCTGACTCTCCAACTGACACAGCGTCTTATGTGTGGACATGATGTCACTCCCATAGAAGTGAATAGAGAAACTGACTTTACTGTTGACACACAAGACGCTGTGTCAGTTGAAGAGTCAGTGTCAGTCAGGACCAGAAGGGAGGGGAGGGGATATCTCACAACTATAGCCACCGGTAAGAATATTACCTCCACTACAATTATATATAATATAATTAATTATTAATAATAATAAATTATATATAATATAATATCAATTATGTGCCTTTCTAACGGGTCTGAGAATAAAAACAACTTTATGGGTGTGCTTCTTTAAAAACAGAGTTTTGTGCCGAATACTGGAACTCAGTTCAGTGATCCACCAGTAACGTTTCATTGTTTGTTGCCTAAACCATTTACAGTCAGCCATTTTTCAAACCACCAATAAACGATTCAAAGGTGAGAAAAATTGATAAAATGTAGTTTGAAAATTGTTTGACTGCAGCTGCATATATCCTGTAAATGTGGACAGACATGTCCATTTAAAGGATACAATTAGACGGGTCGTGCCATAAATGACTTTTCACTATATAGTTTATATTTATCAATTACTCTAGATCTCATTCCTCCTTAGATTGTTATTTATAAAAGAAAATTACCTCATTTGCAGTTTTTTCTTATCCCCCATGCTTGAATCCTACTTCCTGGTTTGTCATGTGACTGCTGTACCATCATGCCTTAGGGCAGTGAGTTGTCTTCAGACATCAGCAGATCACGTGACACCAACCACGCTCCTTGTTCTTACCAATGACGCCTCTCACATCCTATATTACATGGCTCTAATACAGGACGTAATGAACAGCAGCTGACTATGAAAACAGATGTGCCATAGGGTGCAATGATAGACTAATAACATTAGAATAAGGCCATTTTGATAAATGGTAGTATTTGGGAAGAGTGATATACCAGAGATATCTGTTGGGCGGGACACATTTATATTAGTGGCAACAGCCCCTTTAATGATGGCAGTGGTTTTCATGTATACACAATCAGTGGTAATTGATAGTTTTATCACTTTCTCTTTTTGTCCACTAAAGGCTGTATTACACCTGCTGATTTTTCAGTAGATGAACGCTAACATCTTGCAGTGTAATAGTGCCATTAATTGAGTACGCTTAAAAATCATTGTTTCCCGGCGGCTGATCGTGGTGTCTAATTATGATCTGCTGCCGGCAAACCCCTAGACAGCATGAAGATGAGCAATGGCATATCGATTGCTCCTCCCCATGCTGCTGTCACGCTCGTGTGTGGGCAGAAAAGACCACACCGAGCATAGAAGGAAAAAGGGGAAACAACACAGACGTCATTTGATCCAAAAGGAAAAAATGTCAGATCAAACCACGTGTTGCCAGTCTCACAGATCTCCTGCCACTTGTTGCGGGAATGTCCGTGACAGTTGCGGAGGAGATTGCTGCATATAATAGCAGCGGTCTCCTCCGCTAGCGAGCAGGCGATTGCCGAGAGGGAACGCTTCCCTCCTGACTATTGCTTGCTCAATTGGCCTGTGTAATACAGGCTTTAGATTTGTCAGTAAGAGCGTTACAATTGCTCATAAATGAAGGAATTGTTAAAAACATTGTTCCATGTTAATGGGCCTTGATCTGTGGCCTCCTCCAGCAGTCCAGAAGGGAGCATTTTCTATGTAACTCTCTTAATGATCTGCGATACACACAATGCAGAGCTCAATGGGGTGTCACAAAACGCTCCCCTAGGCCTAGAATTCGTGCTGGTCGTATGACTAGCACTTAGAGACTGCTAGTGATTATTTTGAACAGATTCCACAGGAGCAGGTTAGGGGATGCACCAGTCATCCTGGCAAAACTGTAAGTTTATTCTGAAATATTAAACTGTGTGGACATACAGACGTGGACAAAATTGTTGGTACCCTTTGGTCAATGAAAGAAAAAGTCACAATGGTCACAGAAATAACTTTAATCTGACAAAAGTAATAATAAATTAAAATTCTATAAATGTTAACCAATGAAAGTCAGACATTGTTTTTCAACCATGCTTCAACAGAATTATGTAAAAAAATAAACTCATGAAACAGGCATGGACAAAAATGATGGTACCCCTAACTTAATATTTTGTTGCGCAACCTTTTGAGGCAATCACTGCAATCAAACGCTTCCTGTAACTGTCAATGAGACATCTGCACCTCTCAGCAGGTATTTTGGCCCACTCCTCATGAGCAAACTGCTCCAGTTGTGTCCGGTTTGAAGGGTGCCTTTTCCAGACTGCATGTTTCAGCTCCTTCCAAAGATGCTCAATAGGATTGAGGTCAGGGCTCATAGAAGGCCACTTTAGAATAGTCCAATTTTTTCCTCTTAGCCATTCTTGGGTGTTTTTAGCGGTGTGTTTTGGGTCATTGTCCTGTTGCAAGACCCATGACCTGCGACTGAGACCAAGCTTTCTGACACTGGCTAGTACATTTCTCTCTAGAATTCCTTGATAGTCTTGAGATTTCATTGTACCCTGCACAGATTCAAGACACCCTGTGCCAGACGCAGCAAAGCAGCCCCAGAACATAACAGAGCCTCCTCCATGTTTCACAGTAGGGACAGTGTTCTTTTCTTGATATGCTTCATTTTTTCGTCTGTGAACATACAGCTGATGTGCCTTGGCAAAAACTTCGATTTTTGTCTCATCTGTCCACAGGACATTCTCCCAGAAGCTTTGTGGCTTGTCAACATGTAGTTTGGCATATTCCAGTCTTGCTTTTTTATGATTCGTTTTCAACAATGGTGTCCTCCTTGGTCGTCTCCCATGTAGTCCACTTTGGCTCAAACAACGACGGATGGTGCGATCTGACACTGATGTTCCTTGAGCATGAAGTTCACCTTGAATCTCTTTAGAAGTCTTTCTAGGCTCTTTTGTTACCATTCGGATTATCCGTCTCTTAGATTTGTCATCAATTTTCCTCCTGCGGCCACGTCCAGGGAGGTTGGCTACAGTCCCATGGATCTTAAACTTATGAATAATATGTGCAACTGTACTCACAGGAACATCTAGTTGCTTGGAGATGGTCTTATAGCCTTTACCTTTAACATGCTTGTCTATAATTTTCTTTCTGATCTCTTGAGACAGCTCTTTCCTTTGCTTCCTCTGGTCCATGTCGAGTGTGGTACACACCATATCACCAAACAACACAGTGATTACCTGGAGCCATATATATAGGCCCAATGGCTGATTACAAGGTTGTAGACACCTGTGATGCTAATTAGTGGACACACCTTGAATTAACATGTCCCTTTGGTCACATTATGTTCTGTGTTTTCTAGGGGTACCATCATTTTTGTCCATGCCTGTTTCATGAGTTTATTTTTTTACATAATTCTGTTGAAGCATGGTTGAAAAACAATGTCTGACTTTCATTGGTTAACATTTATAGAATTTTAATTTATTATTACTTTTGTCAGATTAAAGTTATTTCTGTGACCATTGTGACTTTTTCTTTCATTGACCAAAGGGTACCAACAATTTTGTCCACGTCTGTATAGCTAAAATGCAGATACATGGCTATCGGAACGTTACATACATGATGACTACTGAGAAAGCGTTTCTGGTTTAGAGAATAGAGTCTATGTCATATACCAGTGATGGTGAACCTCTTAGAGACCGAGTGCCCAAACTGCAACTGAAAACCCACTTATTTATCTCAAAGAGCCAAGTCCAGACTACAGTCCAGTATAGTATATCTTCCATGTACCTTATCATTTAGCTATAATAGCCTGCTTACATTCAGTGCGCTGCCTGTGTCGTTACTAGTGCACCCCGCACTGATGGATGGCAGGAAAAGTCTAAGGTATATTGTTGCACCATAGACTTTTTCCAGGGTGCAGGTGCCCACAGAGAGGGCTCAGAGTACCGCCTCTGCCACCCGTGCCATAGGTCTGCCACCACTGTCATATACCATCCAAATTTTAAAATTGTTCTGGCCTATAGATAAAATTATCAAGGTACCTTGTAATTTCAGGTCCATGCTTACTACTTGTGGCCCTTAACATATGACAATGTCTGGAAGTGACTGGTAATGATGGATATTACTGTAGTGTTGATGCTATTGTTCTTCATATTTGTCAGAGATACTCAGTATGCAGGAAAATGTATTGTTAACAGGATGATTATGTTACAGATTTTTTTATATTTCTAATGCTTCATATAAAAATACCATGAGAATGTTTATAATGCTGATATGGATGGACATGTATAGATAATGTATATACCTGACATATAGTGTAATAAAGGACACAAATAAAATTAGTGCGCATGCTCCATTTTATTGATGGCTATGGAAGTCTTATTGTCTAACTACCAAAGAATAAGACTGGTCCCTGAAGTGACTGTAAATAACCAGAACTTTAGTAAGTACTTAGAGCATCAGTAAATACCCGGAACAATGGTAAATACCTGGAACAATGATAAATACCCAGAACAATGGTAAATACCTTGAACAATGGTAAATACCTGGAACAATGGTAAATACCTGGAACAATGATAAATACCTGGAACAATGGTAAATACCTTGAACAATGGTAAATACCTGGAACATTAGCAAATACCTGGAACATTAGCAAATACCTTGAACATTGGTAAATGCATCAAATACATTGAGAATTAGTACATACCTAGAACAGTGGTAGATACCTAAAACATAAGTACATATCTAGAACATTGGTCTACCCAAGTAAACTAAATGCCATTGAGTATGGGTCCTACTGTAACATGTGATAAAAGCTCATTTTAGGGATTTCTTATGTACTACAAGCTTTATAGATTCTGTTGCAAAATGTGATGCTTATTATATGACATTACCTGGCTTAATATTTTAAAAGATATCTGTCAGCAGATTTGTACCTATGACACTGGCTGATCTATTACATGTGCGCTTGGCAGCTGAAGGCATCTGTGTTGGTGCCATGTTCATATGTGCCCGCATTGCTGGGAGAAATGATTTGTTTTAGTATATGCAAATGAGCCAGCGTTCTGCTTAGAGGGTCAGCTCTTTCTGCAACTACAGCACCCTCTGCACTTTAATTGACAGGGCCAGGCAGGCGTGATCATGTTTTCACTGCCTGGTCCTGTCAAAGTGCAGAGGGCGCTGTAGTTGCAGAGGGACCTGAGCCTCTAGGTGTAACGGTGATGCCATTGTCTCAGCAATGCGGGCACATGTGAACATGGGACCAACACAGATGTCTTCATATGCCAAATGCACATGTAACAGGTTAACCAGTTTCATAGGTGCAAACCTGCAGACAGAACAGATCAGAGCTGAACCCGGACATACCTCCATTTTCACCCAGGCAGTCCCCCTGACTTGAGCATCGGAGCAGTTCATGCTCCGATGCTCTCCTTTGCCCTGCGCTAAATCGCGCAGGGCAAAGGCATTTTTTGGAGATCCGGTGACTAACTGGGCTCTCCATGGGTCTGCCAGGAAGCCTGGTGACGTCACCGGCACTGATGGGCGGGATTTAGCGCTGCCCTAGCCAGTAACATGGCTAGGGCAGTGCTAAAGCCCGCCCATCAGAGCCGGTGATGTCACAAAACACACTGCCAGGCGGAAGCTTCTGCCCGCCAGTGTGTTATGATAAACAAAAGAGCCCGTGGCCTGTGCGATTTAGCGCAGGGCAAGGAAGCGCATCAAAGCATGAGATGCTCCGATGCTAGCCTCAGGGGGGCTGCCTGGGTAAAAATAAGAGTATGTCTGGGTTCACAACCCCTTTAAGTAAAGTAATAAAAGTTTAGCTTATTTTTTACCATGTCTGTGATGTGCCATACGTAGAACCCATTCCTAATTCCTTCGCTCCCTCTTGCGCTCTGCCAACCCTTTCTCTGTTTATCTAATGCTGCTGTGACATTTGCAGACATAAAACAGTAGTACTAGCACCTAGAGAAGCCTGTCTGCGGTATCTACATCCTGCTATTTCATCTACAATGCCTGCAGTATTTCCCCTCTGCCTGCCCTGTATATCCCTTCAGTCTCTTCTGAGGAGGACCTCTCCCTCAGTAAATGTCCTGCCGTTCTTACTTATCTATCTGTCATTCTCATAACAGTAGCCTTTCACATCCCCATGACTGAGGCTATCCACATTCTCTCCCAACCTTTCCACCTTTCTTTCAGTATTTGGCCTTGTCTCCCTACAGTAATCCTTTCATGGCGCTCTGTACACTCTGTGCAGTGATTTACCATCATCCCCATCCTCTCCCATATATAATTCCTCTTAGAGTTCTTCTGTATTAATCCCCAGCCATCCATACACTAATACTTCATTGACCTGTTCTACTTTCCACAGTAATCTTCTACTATATTTCTCCTATACATTTAGTAGACTCCCCACTGAGCCCCATTTATATATTTCTTACTGACTTACCTACCTGTAATAATTTCAAACTGTCCATCTATGATTTTTAATTACTAGATGGACTCTTTTATTTAGTACTTGCTGAACCTGTCACCACCATAATGGCCCCAACCACCTGAAGTTACCTCACACCTCTGGTCTTCATGTCCCCAATTATATTTTTGTATAGTTTGTCCGATAGATAATTTTGCTGCAGAACCACTTTAGGCTACTTTCACACTAGCGTTTCTGTTTTTGGGTATTGAGATCCGTCATAGGGTCTCAATAAATACCGGAAAAAAACGCTTCAGTTTTGTCCCCATTAATTGTCAATGCGACAAAATGTAACTGAACAGAACGTAACAGAACGGAATGCTCCAAAATGCATTCCGTTCCGTTTGGTTGCGTTCGCATGCCAGAGAGCAAACTGTCCCCTATTGACTTTCAATAGAGTTAATGACGGATCCATCTTGGCAATGTTAAAGATAATACAACCAGATCCCTTCATAATGGATGCAGATGGTTGTATTATCAGTAACGGAAGCGTTTTTTGCTGAACCCTGCCGGATCCAGCAAAAACGCTAGTGTAAAAATAACCTTATTCCCTCCTTGCGACATATGCAAATGCTGTATTTTAAGTAAAGGGAGTCTTGACACTCCAAGCTTGGCACAGCCCCACCTCTTCTTTCTGACGTACACAGATCACAGACTTTCATCAAGAGAAAAGAGGTGGAACTGGTTCATAGCAAGCTGAACTTGGATATGAATTTTGAGATATTTTATACAAATATCATATTCTAATGATTGGGTCAGTCAAATCAGTGTAATAAATTGTTACACAGCATAATACCTTTTGTTTTGCCATGATTATTAGTAGCTTATTCCAGATCGCTATAATAAAAGGCTTGCAGACAATAGAAATACTACACCATTGTCTAACCAGAAGACTGGTTCCCAAATACTTTAATGAACCCGCTTGCGTCTCCACTGAATGGAAATTATATTTTGGTAGAGGGATATACGTCTTTGGTGCTGTTTATTTCAGGGGGAGAACAAACGTTCTTTTAGGAAAATTCCAACCTGTCCCATCCATATTTCCCCTTATAGACAATAAATTAATGACGGATCAATTCGGAGGATCCGTAAAAGAAAAAAAAATGACTAACTTTAGACTAAGGCAACAGAACAGCAAAGCAAATCAGGAACTTCTTAATGTGAATTTTGCGTTATATGCTGGTCCGTATGAATGCAGAGCACACGCGTGTATCATGTGGACATGAGCGGCCGGGGGCACATGTGTGTAATGCATGTAGACTGCCCATTGCTGGCATAATAAATAGAATGCAGTTCAAGGTTCATTCAGAACTGAACAGCTGCCTTTCTTACTCTGATCTCAGGGCCAAAAGGCTACGGACACCTGGGATGCAGCGTGAGCAATTTGTATTCATGATAAAAAGCCGTTCATGGCAAAGAGAGATATTGTAAACAGCAAAGACACGTTAATGGGTGAATATTGCTGCAGCCAGATGAATGCCATATAGTTTGTGCCCCTATCTAGTGAGTTTGATGGGAAGTGTTAACACGTTGCTTGATAGGGTTTTACAATCCTAGAAGGAGGTTTACCACATGACAGGAGGCATTTGCACAGGGTTTTGACTCTTAACACCCCTTATCCGACCTTTCGATTTAAAATCAGGAAAAATCACAAGCCTCTTCTTTCAGGCCAGTAGGCACCAGGCGGGTGGCAGATGGCATGTTTTTGTGCGTTACTTGTCTGCTGTCATTCAACGAGATTAATGCAGGGTCTGTGTGGAGGGGTGAAGGAGAGGGGGAGGAAGATGAAAAAGAGAAACAATTAACCTAAAAACAAAACAATGGGGACACGTGTCGGCCGGCTCTAGCCGTTTGGGGACACAATAGGCAATCATCTTTCAATAACAGAACCAACTGTTGCAACCCAGCCGGGCCTGGCCAGCTTTCAAATGAGATCGTTTGATCTTGTTTGTTTATGATCCAGCCAATGGGAGAGCTGCAATAAAGGTCAGCTGGGCCCGTGTCCCCCCCTTCCCCCTCTTTCACTCTGCAAAATTGCAAAGGGATATTATGAGCATGAATGGTAAAGCATGCTGCCGTGATACAAAAGCCGCTCCAGTGCACTGTACGGAGAAGAGTGCATGGCGAGAGCTGGGCACCATGAATCAGTGCATAATCGTCAAACTAGGTTTAGTGCACTCAGTAAGAAATGGGAAAATATAAAACTACTGCAAGCACAGTATTCATCTAATATACACAAAGCTTACCTGAGGTTTTCAGTTTCAAACTCCATGTCAATTTCTAAAATGAGTACATGAATTTTTGTGACCATTAATAGTTTATACTGAACTGTGACCTTCTTTCTTTTATATTCTTTATATATATGTTGTACATGCATGCTTTTTCTTACCTATAGTATTATTGCTTGCAGGCTTCTGTCCTCTGACACCTCCCAAATGCGAGATGATGATCTTCCGTGCGACTTACAGTCTCTCTCATGGCTGACCTCTGTGGATGTGCCCAGGTTACAGCAAATGACCAGTGGAAGGATGGAATACAGTATGAACTCGCAGAACATAGTGATACCCCAGCAAGGTAGGCTTCTTGTTAGTGGACACGGATTTACAGATCTGTATGTAGTAGTGTGTTATTGTATGTGTGTTGTTTGCCATCTCATATATGTTCTCCTTCATAGGTCAGCTCTCAAATACCATGGCGGGACAATTGATTCATATACCAGCAAGTATGCAGCAGAGCATCCTGGGTCTTAACACCATGACCTCCAATGTAAGTGGATAGATAAGCTATCCATGTAGATGTTTTTTGGCTCAAAAGCGAGATCATTAACCTGTTGGTTTTTTTCCCTTACCAAAAGATCAGCCAGTACACTATGGGTGGGCATCAGTCTCCTGGCCTCCAGTCACCACAGCCTATGTACCAGTCCCATTCCCAGCAGGTCTATGCGCTATCTCAGGGCTCTCAGCAGGTAAGCCAATCTTATTTGGATTTACTTTGTGAGACACTGATTGTTCTGTAGTTGTCTGGTTTCAAGTTAAAGGATCTAAGTGGTAAGTAATGCTTCTATTTATTGAATTGCCTGCCAATATCAGAATTTAAAGGGGTTGTTCAGTCTTGGAGCCGAGAACTCTTGGGTTCCTCCGCTATCCCCTGGAACATCACCACATACACACACCAACTCACCAGTCTTGGTCCCATTGCTTATCCCTTCCCCAACACTCCTGGTCACCGCAGGACCTGAAAACGGCTTTGTCCAGTGAGCGCTGTGGTCACTGACAGGCCTTTTACGTCACAGTAGTGATGTACTGTTCAAAATGGTTGGTCATGGGACCAAGTCACTTCTTGGTTCTTCAGGGACCAGAAGTGTCAGGAACACGAACAGATGAGTGGGTTTTTTTATGATCAGAGAGACAGGGGAAGACCCCAGGAGTTGTTGGCTCCAAGGCTGGACAACGTGTTTAATTTGAAACTGGACAGCCCCTTTAAATATTTTAACCCTTTCATTACCAGAGAAAATGTTTGCCTTTAAAGTGAACCTGTTACCATGGAAAAGCAGTACAAATTGCAGGCACCATGTTATAGAGCAGGAGGAGCTGAGCAGACGGATATATAGGTTTATGGGAGAAGATTCGGTAAAACTTGTAATTCATTTAATTAAACATTTCCCCTTTCTATGCTTCATGCGGGCGGTCCAACTTAAAGTGGTTGTGCAATAAACTACTTTTCACTCTAAAGTTTTTTTTCATAAAGTACTCTAGCTCCTATTCCTCCTTGGATTGTTTCCCAAATGTTTTATTTATTTAACTCATTTGGAGTTTATTCTTATCCCCCCTGCTTAAATCCTATTTCCTGGTTTGTCATGTGACTGCTGTCCCATCATGCCTTAGTGCAATGAGATGTTTCTGACATCAGCAGGACATGGGACAATAACCAGTTCATTTTCTACCTCCACATATTCAAAATGCTGTGTTACTGGATTTATAACAGATGCAACTGGTTCTAATATCCATCATTTGTTAAAGCAAAATGCATCTTATCTGTCTATTATCTGTCTGTCCATCCATAACTGACACTGTAACTGACACTGCCTAGAGAGGATTAGTTATTGAAAGGAGGGAAAAGAAGCGCCTGTGCTCCACTACAGCACATAACCAACAGCAACTGGATATCACAACAGATTTGCCACAGGGTACAATGGTAGACTAATAACTTTAGAATAAGGCAGGTTTCATAATTGATGGTATTTATTGGTGATATAACAGCAATATGTGTTGGGCAGGATACATTTATAGTACATGAAAATCTCTTTCCCAAAGCTAGAACCAACCCTGCACCTCGCATGGATCCAGAGATCTTCCCATTCATTGCTCTGCTAGATATATATCAAGCTGGAAGCTCAAGGGGAGTGTCTTTTGTGCTGCAGCTCAGGGGGCGTGTCCATGCTCTCCCTATCACAGCTCAGGGGGCAGATGAAGAATTAGGGTCCATTCACACGTCCGTTTTTTCTTTCCTGATCTGTTCCGTTTTTTGCGGAACAGATCAGGACCAGATCTGGACCCATTCATTTTCAATGGGTCCTGGAAAAAATCGGACAGCACAATGTGTGCTGTCCGTTTCCGTTGTTCCGTTCCGCATGTCTGTTTAAATATAAAACATGTCCTATTCTTGTCCGCAAAATTCGGATCCTGGTACAATACAAAGTCAATGGATCCGCAAAAAACGGAAGACATTCGGATGTCATTCCGTATGTCATCCGTGTTTTATGCGGAATCCGTTCCTGGAAACAAATAACAAATTTTTATTTATTTATTTTTTTCTATTTTTTTTCAAAGAAATCCAAACAACTTTATTTGATTATTGAACTTTATACATGTTTCCGTTTTTTGCGGATCCGCAAAAAACGGATGACATACGGAAACATTTTCAGGAACAACGGATCCGCAAAAAACGGACCGAAAATCGGGATATAGGAAAATACTGACGCGTGAATGTAGCCTAAAACTGAGCATGTGTGGCTTTCTCAGTGAGCAGGTCAAAGAAATAAGAAAACAAACAAACAGCAGGTGGAGCTATACAGATACATTTTATTGAATAAATCAGTGGCTATGCTAAATTTTTAATTACATGCAATTACAAAAGTATTCAGATACAGGTGCTGGTTTGAAAACTGTAGAATATTTTTCTTGGGACAACCCGTTTAAGTACTGCATTTTCATGGTGACAAGTTTTCTTTCGAAATGCTGCGACGTGCTTTGCTCTGGACTTTTTGTCCAACAAGGAAATGATTGGAGTGGGGCTGTTATTCTCTCCTTGGAATTAACAGTCACATATAAATCACTGTTTTATGAGGTAGCTAGTCTAGGTGATGTTTTTCTTATCCTCTGTGTCTTATGTTCTTTCTTTTCATTGTAGTGTTCTCCTGCTGGGATATATAATAATTCCTACAGAGCACAACCTCCGTATTCTCAAGCACGCCTGGCAGCTCACTCTACACAGGACCTACATCCTAAGAATTACCCTAAGCCTATATATTCATACAGGTGAGGTTCTCATTTGTGTACAGATACAAGTAGGAAAAAAAGCAGTTTTCTAAGATTGCAGTTATAATTACTATTTGTTCCTTGGTTGTTACAGCTGCCTTATTGCAATGGCCTTAAAAAACAGCAAGACAGGCAGTCTGCCCGTGAGTGAGATCTACAGTTTCATGAAGGAGCACTTCCCATATTTCAAGGTAAGAGAACTGAAAACAGATAAACATGAGTTATACAAGTGGCACACAGGGAGTGCACACCTCAAACCTTCAGTTGAATTGGCACCACTAGCAGACCATACTGGGTTCTGTTACATCTGTCCATGGACGGAAGCTACACTGGTCCTACGCCTGCTCTGTCCCCCTTTAAGAGAAATTTAGCTACTCACCTAATACTAGCGGCGAGACTACTTATACCACAGAGATGGCTTAGTGAAAAGCCGCCGACATTTTCTCACTGGATAACCAAGGTGAACCATATATGTTGTTTGGAGGAACTGGCGAGCTGGGAGACCAGACGGCATGAGAGGCATTTAACGATATCAAGACCATGGTTAGCATTTAGATCATCAGTCCTAGATGACAGTTAAAGTGCTCCTATTGACTGGACTAGCGGGTAGGCCCTAATCCTTCAGACCACTTACATAACAAATATATTTGTTAACTCCCAATGTAAGTGGTCTGAAGGATTAGGGCCTACCCGCTAGTCCAGTCAATAGGAGCGCTTTAGATGACGTTTGACTCGTGGGTGTCACCAGCTTTCACTGCCTCAAATTGGAATAGATGTCTAAGTAAGATGTATAAGTGTCCGGGAGGGCCTTTTTCCCTAAGGCCTCTAACCTTCCTCCTACTTTTCCGCCCCTCACATACCCCTACTCCCCTCCCCTCCCTTCCTTCAACTCCCCGTTAACACTAAGTTCAGATGCACTTCACATCAAGTGTCTTCAACTAAGTAATTCGGTCCTTTATGGACCAATATCCTTATGGTTTGTGTATCTTATTCTAATGTTACTACATGCAATGTACTTCAGTATGTTTTTTTTGTATACATTACTAATGCCTTTACATATACTGTACTATAATGGGATTATTCCTGTGTGCATTTCTTTATATTGCTCAATAAAAAAAAAATTGACAAGAAGCTACACTGGTCCCTCACTCATAAAAACGAGTCAGCTAAAGATCAAAAATTCATTGCCTGATCAGACATGCCTTCATGTCTGCTGCACCCAAAATTAATGTATCTATTCTACCATCAGTCAATGTTTAATTGCCACACAGGCCACTTTCAGTATAATAACCATTAGACACTGTATACAGTATATGCCACAGCCTGCCTCAGTATTGTTGCCGACCATATACTGGCACTGCCAGTAGGATATAGCATCATTTCATAAACAGAATATCATATGAAGCTGGCTCCACAAAACAGAGCTTACTTCTGTAGCCTGCCAAAATCTCAGTCCAACAGAGTGCTAGCGGTGAAAAGACTGAGTCAGAACAAGAATGTAACACAACTGCCATGATGGCCGGAAGGATTGCAGTCACATCCATTTTGTTTTGTAATATGCATTAGCATTGCAGTGAAATGCATGTGTACTAAATTCCCTACTTGATTTAACACCTAATAAAACATATTTTAAGAAAATATAGACCATTGACTTGTATGGGTCGGGAAAAAATGCGGTCATGCTCGCAGCCACTTAGGCTGGGTTTCTATGTTGTATTTTTTTTACTTGGTTTTTGAAGTAAAAGTTTGGAGTGGATCCAAAAAGAGGTCCTCGGCTGGTTTCAGCCTTAAAAAAGCATTTTGTCATTTGCCTTTATAGACAGCACCTGATGGTTGGAAGAACTCAGTGAGACACAACCTCTCCCTGAACAAATGTTTTGAAAAGGTGGAAAATAAGTTGAGTGGATCTTCTCGCAAAGGATGTCTGTGGGCATTGAATCCCGCTAAGATAGAGAAGATGGAAGAGGAGATGCAGAAGTGGAAAAGGAAAGACCTACCAGCCATTCGAAGGAGCATGGCTAACCCAGGTAACCATGCACTTACAAACTGGCACAATCGGTTGACCTTACCTAAGACTACACTTGCGTATAAATGCATATATTTAACTCTAAGCTTCAAGAAATCTTATTTTTTTTTGTTACAGATGAACTGGACAAACTTATTATGGACAGACCTGAAAACTGCAAAGCTCCAACCAAGTTGGCAACCTCAGAACCACCAGTAATGACAAATATTGGAAGTATCTCCATTCAGCAAACTCAGCCACACCATGTCATGACACTGTCTTTACAGTCCTTACCTTTACATCATCACATTCAGACTCAAGCAAGGATTGCATCAAGTTCTCCTGCACCAGCCCAAAGCCCTCCTCTCCATGTGCTTCCGGACATGACTCAAAGCCCACTGCACCAGCATATTATAAGCAGAGGGGCTTCGGACTTTCTAAGCATTACCTCAGACATGAACACAGAGGTGGATTCCATTGACCCTAGCATCATGGATTTTGCTCTTCAAGGTAAAATATTAGTGTTAAGTAGCTAGGAGGAAAGAAATTAACTTCCAGTATATAAACCCGATGAATATTCACAAAATAAGACTTCAAATTAAATAAGACTTCAATTACTATTATTAAGTAGCCAAGTTAGGAGGTCCCTTGTTATATGTATTTGCTTTGTATACAGGGTTATGTAGATAGAGAAAATGGGTTCCTAAGGAGCTGTAGTCATCTGGGAGAAAACAATTTGTCTTGAACATATTGCACACCGATGGGCATACAGGGAATGGTCTGACCAGGATCAAGTCCAGTTCTAGTTCTTGACCAGGAACATGACTTCCTGTCTCCAGTTCAGTACATGTGAGACTGCATATTTGTATAGCTCTGTAATGAAGAAGGCTGTAATAAATTGTAAATGTGACCAGCAATTAACGGATGCATGATAATAAGCTGCACGTTTATTGGTCCATCGAGACATTATATAAAAACGGCAACACAGGGCTTTGGTTGGTCCTATGGATAAATAAGGGCAAATCTTATTGTATTCTTAGTGCCCTGGATTTTCATCATGTGGACCACTGCATGGATACCCACAGCCAAGTGCAGTACAACAAAGTATTCTTCTATCAGTATTATGAGCATAGACAGAAATCTGTCCATATATGCACAAATGAATAAGAAATTGCACTATATGAGCTGTAAGTTCAGCCATGACTCCAAGGACCATGCATCATTTCCCCAGGGTCGTTCATAGGCATATTGTGTGTAATGCACATTTTGAAATGCAGGAAGATCAGATTTTTTTTGTTAGTTTCTCAAAACTGCATGGGACTTGATAAAATAATTAAGCACTTATACTCACGCTCCCAGGCTTCTCTGATGCAATGCTGCTGCTACACCCCCTCCCCAGGATATAGCCAGTGATGTATTGTGACTGAAGTGGTGATGTCCTGTATACTGCTGCAGCCAATCATTGGCTTCAACAGTGAACGGCACTTGACTGCTGAGGCCAGTGATTGGAAGCAGCAGTCTACTTGACGTCAACCCTCGTCATCAGCTTATGCCTGGGGAGAGTATGGAGCAGTGGTGCTGGATCAGAGGGGCCTGGGAAGGTGACAGTAAATGCTTCATTATTTTATTAGGCCCCGGTCGTTTTGAGAAATAAAAAATGATGTGGACAATCCTTTTAAGATTCTCAGAGGTACCATGCCATCCTTAGACATGACATTAAGCATAAGCTATACCCTACAGATGCAAAATATTATCATTATTATATATTAATGTCAAATACTATGTGGAGTGAAATGAGTAAGTTTTACAGTATTATGTATTTGACACCTGTCCATATGCACATTACATTTCTATAATATTATTTTCTTTTCCCAAGGTAACATCTGGGAAGACATGAAGGATGACAGCTTCAGTCTGGATACATTGGCAGCATTCAGCAACTCTCCCCTACAGCTGTCAGACTGTGATTTGGGGACCATAGGCCTGACACCAGTGTCTAGTAGCAGTGATCATTCCTTCACAGACTTCCAAGTAACCAGCTTATATACTACATATGCCAATTTGGACAATTCAGCACCCTCCCAGTGTGTGACGGGACAGGGCAATAAACCCATTGCTCTGTTGTAGATCTGCCAGAGACAGCATATGCACCAGAACCAAAACGACTAGGAACAGAATGTGAAAGTGAACACAGTTTACACATACTACTGTCCACATTTCCAGTGCTGCCTTGTTTTTCTGGGTTCACATTTTTGACAAGCAATGTGCATAACTTTTATCTATTTTCTTGTACCATTTTTTCTTGAAGTAAAAAAAAACGCCTATTTTGGGGTATAGAGATTTTTTTTTAAACTGGGATCTATTTTCTCTACTGTAAGGAAATCGTTCCGCAATAGACATTTCTTGTGATCATCTGCTGTGAACGGCTCTAAAGTATTTACCACTTAGACTTCTGATGTGACATTGCATCCTGCACTGAGCCTTAAGTGCTTCAATGACGCCAGTTAAAACAGAAAGACAATGATATCAATAGCACTGTATTGATAATGATAAAGTGTTTCGGAGAACCTAGAATGTATCACTACTGAGCTGTGATTCATGTATGTATCCACTGAACTGACTGTAAGGTGTCAGTGTGTCACTGTGAGTAGCTCTTACCCGAACCTCCGTATATACAATGAAGGAATCATTACAGCCACCTTACTTACAAGGATAGGTTTTTAATCTCACCGCTATTGTACTAAAATCAATGTGCTGTAATTAGTGTGTACAACAAAAAATAGATTGAGAAAAACTCAAACTTGATTAAGTTCAGAGGCCTAAAGCACATGCAGAAGGCTTTACCGTGCCGTGATTTTTTTCTTTTGGATTTCTAAGAAATGTGACAGTAGCTTATGGACATACCGTAAGGCTCCATGCACCTCTCAGTATGGCTCTGTAGAATATGAGAGCCATGTGCAGGAGGCCTAATCTGTATTAGAACCGCACATTTAACTAATTGCACATGTAATGTCTGATAGGGGAAAATCAAACATTAGGAAGACCGTGGTCCGAAACTACAGGGACACATTTATTCAGTTATTCACTTTTTTACTTAGTAATCTTTTCCAAATTCAGGAAATTTGGCCTACAAAAGAGATACATCTGAAGAACTTTCTGGTGTGATTCACCGGCTCATTTACTGTACAAAAATCAGGCCATTTCATATGGGTTGCCTTCTCCTTTTCCAATCCATGGCAGAAATCCAAAGCTGATACTCGGATTTCTGCTGCAAATGTGCCAGAAGATCCACACATGGATGAGCCCCATTTTAATTCAATGGAGGTCATCTGTACAGAATCCATGATAGTAATGGATTTTAAAGGGAACCTGGCACATTGAACATGGTGTTTGAGCTGCAGGCACCATGTTATAGAGCAGGAGAAGCTGAGCAGATTGATATATAGTTATAAGGGAAAACATCCAACAAAACTTGTAATTTATACATTTAAATTCATACTCGTTATTGGTTTAAAAGTCAAGGAGGCGGTCCTATCAGTGACAGCCTTCCCTCTATAACTGTGTATACAGAGATAGCTGTCAATCACTGATAGGACCGCCTCCTTGACGTAAAAGCCCAGAATGAGCAGGAATACAAATGAATGACGTACAGGTTATACTGAATCATTTCCCACAAAACAATATACCTGCTCTATAACATTCCTGTCTGCAGATTAATTTGCATATTCATGGTATAAGGTTCCCTTTAAGTTCTGCACTGTGTTCATTATTCCTCATTCACTTGTATTTGAATGTCAGCGGATTCATTGAGGCTCGTTAATTGTGCCTAAATCCTGATCATGTGACCATGGCTTTACAATACATAGAAAAATATCTGATTACATCAGGACATTGAAATCATAAAATCCACTTTGCCAAAATGTTTATGGACTTTTTTTTAGTCAATATCACTGTACAAGACGTATTCTCCTCCGGCTGTTCTCCAGCATGTAGAATAGGTTTACTTTGTGTAATAATATTGTACTAGGCAGTATTATGTGTAAATTTATTTATATTTATTATTTTTATCAGAACTATGTAAATTAAGCAGTTAATTATTTCTGTGAAGCGTTTGTTATGTTTTTGAATTTTTATGTCTTCTACTATTAGTAAAGACTTTATTCAAAATGATGTCGTTTTATTGTCTGGGGTGTAGAGAAAACTGTCAAAGGGCCCATTCACACAGCGTCTTTTGCCACCAAAATCTTGGTACGGATTCTGCGCCAAAATCCCTGCAGTGGCCACGTGATTCCCCCACTATTTTCAGTGGGAGGCCACACTGGTTTTTGCACTGCCAGCAGTTTAAAGCCATGACTGCACCAAGAACGGACATGTGTCTTCTTGGTGCAGTGCCTGGACAGATTCTGCTGGATGCTATGGAGGGTGTCAGCTCGCTGTATAGCTCCAGTCAATAAGGCTAAACTGCGAGCGGGTCCACGACATTCAAGGTGAGAAACCGCAACGGTTTCTGCCGTGGAATATCTGTTGTCAAAATCTGCCGTGTGAACAAGCCTTAAAAGAAAACCTTACTCATAGCAACCAAACCAAATTTCCAGGCATAAATGTTGAGAATCGGCTAGACCAATACCACATGCAGCTGTATTTGTCCAGCTGAAAGCTGGAAATTATGCTGGAAAGCGATTGTATCCCATTATAGTCAATGGGGATCTGGCAGTGCCGGCTCTTCCGAATACGTTAACTCTGGTGATCTGTTTCTCTGCTGGAACAGACTACTGGATTATCTTCAGCGCAAATAGGAACCTACCCTAACCCTACTTGTCACATTGTGCATGCGGTACTATCTGTGGGCAGCATGTTATAGAGCAGGAGGAGCCGAGCAGATATATTGTTTTATGGGAATGATTCAGTATAACTTGTAATTTATTTATTTAAATCTCTGCTTATTTTCCCTTAGGAGTCCAGTGGGCAGTTCCTATTCAGTGACTGACAGGTGTCTCTATGCAGTCATATAGAGAAGTCTGTCAATTACTAAAGCCTTTACTTCGTACAAACCAAGCAATTGTTTGGTGGCCCAGAGATCAGGGCCATAATTGGTTGGCTGAAAAAAACAACTAAGGCTACTTTCACATCTGCATTTTACGCAAAAAACGCATCCGTTCAATAATACAACCATCTGCATCCGTTCAGAATGGGTTCAGTTGTATTATCTCCAAAATGAACAAGATGGATCCAGCCCTAAAACCACTGTAAGTCCATGGGCGCCGGATCCGTCTTTTTTCGTGTCTGAAAAAATTAATCTGGCACCATTGACTTACATTGTGTTTCATAGCAGATCCATCTTGCTCAGTATCCCATGCCGTACACAAAAATGCTGCTTGCAGTGTTTTTGTATGCGGCATGGGAATACAACGGAACTGACTGCATTCTAATGCATTCTGTTCAAGTTCGTACAGCTTTGTTCCCATTGAAAATGAATGGGGAAAAAACTGAAGTGTTTTGCTGCAGTTTTGAGATCCTGTGACGTATCTTAAAACCGTACAGCAAAACGCAGATGTGGAAGCAGCCTAAAGGGGCGGACATACAGCCTGTGCACAGGTCCCCAGGGAGAGAGTGGGGCCTTCCCAGCCATAGAGCAGTGGCAGAAGTGCCCATTCTCCGCTGCTAAGCAGAGAGTTGAGCTTAGCGGGCTGATAGGGGAGGAGCTTTGTGGTACGACAGGGCTCCAGAAATGCAAAATCTGCTGCTATAAGCAGAACCGCCCGCTGGACTACTTAGCATAGAGATAAAAGAAACATACAAGAAATTGCAGAAAGTTTGTGTGAACACAACCTTACACATAAACATGACACTAGCTGCTGTAGAACACATACCTTCTGATATTAACTGCCAAATGTTATACTGTACATTATGTTGATAAATTGCACTAATATTCTAATTAGTGCATTACTTCTAATGAACTGTTTGTGTACTGTGTACGGATCCTGCAGTAATTTTGGTATTCCTGCCTCTAGTTTCTGACAGCTCCCATTTTGTCACCTCTGGTGTAGTCTCATATGTCATTGAGAGGGTCCTCTGTCTTATCTCTCCCTGGCATCTACAGTCATAAAACTAACCCCCTGATCCCTGGGAGATATGCCTTATTATCTGTCAAATATGATTCTCATCTTGTTATATAGGACCATATAACAGACTATGGGGGGGGGGGGGGCTTTGGTGCGTCCCTTGTAGTGTCCATCATAATAATTGGGCACTGTCATTTTTTTAAATAGTTGGTGGGGGTTCATCAACCAAAACCTCAATTTAAGTGCCTACTGCATATTATTGTATTATTGCCCAGGCTTGTGTAGAGTGAGAGGTGAGAAGGAGCCTAAGGGAGTCTCCCCAGCTGCCCACACAAAGTGGCTTTGTTTTTTGGGCAGATGATTGGCTGGATGTAATTGAGCTGTTGACTGGTGCTTGAGATCCTGCTGGGATTTCTTGATAGAGGAGAGGCAGACAGCTGCTTCATTCAATGGCTACTGCAGTAACCTGTACAACATCAGTAAATTAAAAAAGTAAAAGCAATTAATGGGTCAATTTTAGAATTAGTAAAGTAGCAGCATGAAAACCAGCACAGTGATACTGAATTTACACAAGGCATTACTCAGCTAAGGCTACTTTCACACTAGCGTTCGATCGGATCCGTTCTGAACGGATCCGCTCATATTAATGCAGACGGTGGCTCCGTTCAGAACGGATCCGTCTGCATTATAACTTAGAAAATTTTTCTAAGTGTGAAAGTAGCCTGAGCGGATTCGTTCAGACTTTACATTGAAAGTCAATGGGGGACGGATTCGCTTGAAGATTGAGCCATATGGTGTCATCTTTAAGCGGATCCGTCCCCATTGACTTCCATTATAAGTCGGAACGGATCCGCTCGCCTCCGCACGGCCAGGCGGACACCCGAACGCTGCTTGCAGCGTTCAGGTGTCCGCTCACTGAGCGGAGCGGAGGCTGAGCGCTGGCAGGCGGATGCATTCTCAGTGGATCCGCCTCCACTGAGAATGCATTAGGGCAAGACGGCTGCGTTCAGGGCCGCTTGTGAGCCCCTTTAAACGGAGCTCACAAGCGGACACCTGAACGCAGGTGTGAAAGTAGCCTTAGGCTATTTTCACACTCGTGTTTTAGATTCCGTTTCTGAGATCCGTTCAGCGATCTCACAAGCGTTCCAAAACTGATCAGTTTGCATTCTAATGCATTCTGAATGGAAAAGGATCCGCTCAGAATGCATCAGTTTGCATCATTTCAGTCTCCATTCCGCTTTGGAGACGGACACCAAAACGCTGCTTGCAGTCAATGGGGATGGGTCCATTTTCACTGACACAATCTGGCACAATAGAAAACTGACCTGTCCTCCATTGACTTTCAGTGGTGCTCAAGACAGATCCGTCTTGGCTCTGTTAAAGATAATACAAACGGATCCGTTCTGAACGGATGCAGATGGTTGGATTATCTGAACAGATTCACCCATGACAGATCTGCACAAAACGCGAGAACGTAAAAGTAGCCTGAGCCACACACTCAAGCTTTTACAGTGACATGCATGTAGTCACCAGTGATGGTCCGTTCGCAGTGTTCGCCAGCGAACACATGCGGGCTGCCATCTTTAGTAAGGTAGACTTACCCGTCCGGCGATGTACAGGTAAGCCCTTACCTGTGCCGGGAGCCGGTCTGAAATCAAATGCGGTCACCAGGAGCAGGCAGCTCCGAGAACAGCCCCCGGGGGCCTTCATCGGGCTGTTCTCAGAACTGCCTGCTCCCGGTGACTGCATTTTATTTCAGAACGGCTCCCGACACAGGCACAGGTAAGGGCTTACCTGTGCATCGCCGGACGGGTGAGTCTACCTTACTAAAGATGGCAGCCTGCATGTGTTCGCTGGCGAACACTGCGACCTGACCATCACTGGTAGTCACTGATATATATCTTGATTATATTCTAGTTTAGGTATTTACATAAACTGTACTCAAAGTCCATATTTGCAATAACAATAAAATAATAGTACCATACAGATAGTCCCCCCACTATAGTAAAAGTGCTCCTAGACACTACTGTTGTTCTGCTACCCTCACACGTTGACAGGAGAATGAGTTGACAGGCAGCTAAACTCTTTCCTAACAATTCACTGAGGTAGACCCTGGGGGTCCTTTACAGCTTTTATTTAAAGGATCAGTGTAAAACTACAAGGAAAATAACATTTGCTTACTATGAGGCAAATATATACATAGCATAACAAAGAGCATATGTAATATAAACATAGAAATACATATGGCATGAATAAGACAGATGTAGGCAAGATTTCTGACTAATCATGAGGGAGGCTGACCACATGGTATAACATGGGTACAGCAAAGTGCACAGTAGGATGATTAGAAGGGTAGTAAGACTCACTGACTGTGCTATGGTAGGGTAAACATCAGGGTGAAACAAATGGTAGAGAGACAAACAACATGTCTGGCTTCCATAAGGACAAGATGGCTTCTGCAAGAAGAAGGGGCAGGACCCAAGGGCAGATGGGAAAACTAAGTTGGCTGGAATGGCCAAACTTTAGAGAGCTCAGCAGGAGCTAATTACTAGTATAGGAAATGGTATAAAACCAAGCTGCCTCATAACAGTAGATGACGGGGTTGGCAAAGTTATTAGCAAGGGTAATACATTACAATAGGGAATATGAAATGCACACAATAAAAACAGATATTAATGCTTGTGAAGGCATGACACTCCCAGTCTGGTATCTAGGAATACCACATATGAAAACTTGAACTAAGATCAACAAGATAAGTTCAGAAAGGGGTCTGAGAAACAGCTTTCTGCCTTGCTTGGGAATCTTGACCTCCACTTTTTTTACTTTCCCATCTTGGCTTGGGAACACTTTACTCACCAATCCTAAAGGTGTCACGGCTGTACTGAGCAACAAGAGCCTACACAGTGAATAGCAATTGACCGGACCCAAACTAGGGAGGATAAAGGGTGACCCCTGTCAGACTCTAAAAGCTCTCCCTAAGCTGCTAAGCACATGTCCGGATCCAGATGGTGGATCGAGACATGCCCGCGTACCTAAGGCTGATGACCACTGAAACCCCTACAATAGTGAAAGGGGCACGGCCCCCGGTGCCCTGCTCAGTATATGGACGGAACCGGGGTCGCCTCGGATCCAGTCAGCAAAGAAACAGAAACACACAATGTCTGAACACTTAACTGAAGGAGCTGCAGCTGCAGTGAAAACAGATCCAAAGTCAGCAGACAATATCTGAAGTACTTGCTTCAGCAGAACACAGATCCAGTGAAAAGATATCACACAGGTGAAGATACTCAAGCGAGAGATACAGCTCAAATGAAAAGTATAATCCGCACCTCTACAAAGGAGGAGGGGTGATTTAAAAGCAGCGAAATCAAACACAGGAGGAACAGCTGGGAGGAAGGAAACAGAAAGTAAAGACCTCATCACAGGGGCGGAGAAACAGGGCAGAGGGAACTCCTCCAAGCTCTAGTAGTGACATCATCACAGGGGTGGAGAA